>NC_079212.1:114175338-114453540 GCF_029633865.1 Lampris incognitus
GTGATACAACCTGACTAGCTCTGCACGAATCAAGATTTTGTTCACACACACACATACACACACACACACACACATTGCTTAGTCTAAACTGAGTCGTCCATCGAGAGGGAAATGACTAAGAGAATGACCATAACCTGGGGTAAGTGATGTTAAGATGGCCTTGAACGCCTCCCAACAAGACAGAAAGAAGACCGTGAGCTTAAGGCTCTTTAAATGAGAAAAAAAAATGCAATGCACTTTACCGAAAAAGCTCATTAGCCATGCTTGGACAATGTCACTTAAAAAGAGCCCTTGACAACATTAATGGTCAGTGAATAAAATATGTGCACCTGTGTAATTTCAGGCCTTGGTGCTTTTGGGCTTTCAGCGCCAACAGAGAACTAGTTTATCATTAAAAAGCATTGTAAGGAAAGTGACATTGAATTGACATTGAGTTTTCATTCTGAATTGTTTTGACACTGGTCTGTTCAGCAGTGATTAGCTGGGTTTTAAATGGCTGTCAAAAATAACTAGCATGGAGAACTAGCACAACCGCATTGAAACTAAAGGATAATTACCTAACGGTGACATCTGTGACTGATATGTCGTCAAAAAAAAAAAGCAAGTGGTTAATCTGTAACTGCTTAGGCTAACAGTTAAAAGTAATCCATAAGGGGCGTCTGGGTAGCATAGCGGTCTATTCTGTTGCCTGCCAACACAGGGATCTCTGGCTCGAATCCCTGTGTTACCTCCAGCTTGGTCGGGCGTCCCTTCAGGCACAGTTGGCCATGTCTGCGGGTGGGAAGCCGGAAGTGGGCATGTGTCCTGGTCGCTGCACTAGCGCCTCCTCCGGCCAGTCGGGGCACCTGTTCGGGGGGGAGGGGGAACTGGGGGGAATAGCGTGATCCTCCCACGTGCTATGTTCCCCTGGCAAAACTCTTCACTGTCAGGTGAAAAGAAGCGGTTGGCAACTCCACATGTATCGGAGGAGGCATGTGGTAGTCTGACCCCCTCCCTGGATTGGCAGAGGGGTTGGAGCAGCGACCGGGATGGCTCAAAAGAGTGGGGTAATTGGCCAAGTACAACTGGGGAGAAAAATGGGCAAAAGAAAAAAAATCCATAAATGTGCTGCTGTTCTGTTATAGCACCAATAATGTTGCTATAACAGAACATCAGCACAGTTAGCAATACGGTGATAATAACATCTTCCCGTGGTTGTGGTTAATACTACCCAAACCTAGGAGAGGTTTTGATCTTAACCCTTCTGATGTTCAGGACAAATCTTCCCCCTTGTGCATTTGGAGAAAAAAATGATGATAGATAATTCTTCAGTAAAGCCCACAATTTTGAATAGTTAATGATTTAGGGTCGGCATGATAAGCCTGAAGAATGGTGACTCTCACGCCACCATAGTTCAAAAGATTTGGATGAAATCTGTTGCAGCTAAAGGTTCTCACTGAATAATTTGTTTACTGCAACCTCTCGCATATGTCATATGAGTTCTAAACCTTCTACAATTTCGGTTTATTTGCTTATTATGTGGTTATGTTCTGGATTTGGGAAGTTTATTAATGTGTTTGAGCCCAGCAAAGGGCCCGATATACCGATCAGCCAAAACATTAAAACCATCTGCCCAATATTGTGTAGGCCCCCCTTGTGTCACCAAAACAGCTCTGACTAATCAAGGCATGGACTCCACACGTTAGCAGCAGATACTTTAAGGGGGGCATGGTGGCCCAGTGGTTAGCACTGTTGCCTCACAGCAAGAAGGTCCTGAGTTCGAACCCCAGGCCGTCCCAGGTCTTTTCTGTGTGGAGTTTGCATGTTCTCCCTGTGTCTGCGTGGGTTTCGTCCGGGTGGTCCGTTTTCCTCCCACCATCAAAAAGACATGCATGTTAGGTTAATGCCTGTCTGTACCTCTGACTAAAGCAATGGAGAGAAGAACTGGAGTTGGCCCCCGGGTGCTGCAGCTACCCACTGCTCCTATGCAATAGGATGGGTTATATGCAGAGAACAAGTTCATTGTAAGAATATAATTAATTAAAAGAATACAATGACAAAATAAAGTGGCTTTCTTCTTTCTCCTTTAAGTCCTGTAAGATGCGAGGTGGGGCTTCTATGGATCGGACTTGTTTTTCCAGCACATCCCACAGATCCTCGATTAGACTGAGATATGGGGGAATTGGAGGCCAAGGCAATACCTTGAACTCTTTGTCATGTTCCTCAAACCATTCCTGCGGAAAGAGGCCACTGCCATTAGGGACTACCCTTGCCAGGAAGGGGTGTACCTGGTCTGAAACAATGTTTAGGTAGATGGTACATGTCAAAGTAACATCCACATGAATGCCAGGACCCAAGGTTTTCCAGCAGAACATTGCCCAGAGCATCAGACTGCCTACACCGGCTTGCCTTATTCCCATAGTGCATCCTGGTGTCGTCTCTTCCCTAGGTAAATGACACACACAGCCCGAGCCATCCACATGATGTAAAAGAAGATATGATCCATCAGAATAGGCTACCTTCTTCCATTTGCTCTATAGTCCAGTTCTGACACTAACATGCCCATTATAGGCTCTTTCAGCAGTGGACAGGGGTCATCATGGGCACTCTGGTGATCTACACCTATGCAGCCCCATACACAGCAAGCTGTGATGCACTGTATGTTCTGACGCCTATCTATTATAGCCAGCATTAACTTTTTCAGCAATTTGAGCTACAGTAGCTCTTCCTTGGGATCGGACCAGATGGGCTAGCCTTCACTCCCCACACACATCAGTGAGTCTTGGGCGCCCATGACCCTGTCACTGGTTCACCAGTTGTCCTTACTTGGACCACATTTGGTAGGTACTGACCACTGCATACCGGGAACACCCCACAAGACCTGCCGTTTTGGAGATGCTCTGACTGAGTCATTTGGCCATCACGATTTGGCCCTTGTCAAAGTCGCTCAGATCCTTACGCTTGCCCATTTTTCCTGCTTCCAACATATCAACTTCAAGAACTGACGGTTCACTTGCTGCCTGCTATTCAATTAGCTGTTAGTGATTTTAATGTTTTGGCTAATCAGTGTATGGCCCTATGTTTTCCTTTTTTTTAATAACTGGAAAATACTTCAAATCTATTACATCCTACATACCTTTTTATGTGTAGGCTTTGTTAGCATATTTTTCATTGAAAGAGTGAGTGTCCAAGTTTTATTTACTCATTTTGTTGAGAGCCCTACCTGATTATAAACTTCAGATTTTTTTGCAGATACCAGAGGGCTTTGCAGATGGTTCTTGCAAGAGGAAGATTCAACTATGATCAAACTCTCACAACCAAAACTGAAACTCCCAAACTGCAGCACATGCAAACTTTCAATGTTCAAAGGAACATCAGAAAAAAATGACACAGCGGCAACTGGAGTGACTTTTTACACAGAACACAGCAGAAAGGAAATCCCTGTCGAATGAAAAACTTAGCTCTTTCTTCCTGAGTCATATTTGATCTCACCCCCATGTTTTCCTACTTTCCCAACTCCTTTTTAAGCTGTCATGTTGCCAACTCATCCAAAAAAGAAAATCTGAGCAAGATGCATGTCAGATATGTGTGCCTGCCACCGAGAGTTGCTTGAAATACCTCTAACTTCCCACCACCTAGCTGCTGCTATCATTCACGTGAGGCAGTTTGCTCCTTTAACGTTACCGTCAAGGCTGTGAGGGTGGTAAGACAAAGTGATAGTCAACTAGGTGGCAGAAGAATGGTGTTTGTTGTCAGCATGGGAAAAGTGAGAGGACAGGTTTTAGGCTATGTGGATAGAGAGGCCGAGTGAAAGTGTAACAGAAAAATTATGAGAGCAAAGATGGGGAATTGACTGGAATGTTTACGCCGACCCATGTCAATAATCCTTCTCCTTTTTTTTTTTGATTTTCCCCCTTTTTCTCCCCAATTGTATCCGGCCAATTACCCCAATCTTCCGAGCCATCCCAGTCACTGCTCCACCCCCTCTGGCAATCCGGGGAGGGCTGCAGACAACCACATGCCTCCTCTGATACATGTGGAGTCACCAGCCGCTTCTTTTCACCTGACAGTGAGGAGTTTCACCAGGGGGACGTACCGCATGGGAGGATCACGCTATTCCCCCCCAGTTCCCCCTCCCCTCTTAACAGGCGCTCCAACTGACCAGAGGAGGCGCAAGTGCAGAGACCAGGACAGATGCCCACATCCAGCTTCCCACCCGCAGACATGGCCAATTGTGTCTGAACGGACACCCAACCAAGCTGGAGGTAACACAGGGATTCCAACTGGTGATCTACATGTTGGTAGGCAATAGAATAGACCGCTACGCTACCCAGATGCCCCAATAATCCTTCTCCTTGACCAACCAGAGACAAATGGTGCAGTTTTACCATACCCTAAATAAATCCCACTTCCCCTCAGGAAGTTGTCATCCTGCTATCATGAAACATTTACTGGCCTTTCATTATGATTTACTGTATCGTAAAATTTACCAATGCATCAAAAGGTACCGAATCCTCAGATCCTCCAGTCGTGCCTTGACCTCTCACAAACAATAGGCACTCCAAAAGTCATCGCCCAGCAATATACTCTGCTACTATTCTGAGGCACCTTTAATGAATATGACTCATACTCAGTAATGGAAATGCACACTGCCTATGATAGAGGAAAAAAAGAGACAGCACTTGACACCCTGAAAATTCTTAAGACCCAATTACAGAGATGGGACTGTGATGTTTAGACAGGGCCAGAAAAAGATCACATGTGAGTCACTCGTGTTAATGAGAGAAGGACACAATTCTTGTGACGTTTTTAATGAAATATCTACATTACAACAGATTAAGTTAGAAAAGAAACCACCTGGGCGTCCGGGAAGTGTAGCAATCTATTTCGTTGCCTACCAACATGGGGATCTTTGGTTCGAATCCCTGTGTTACCTCTGGCTTGGTCGGGCATCCCTACAGACACAATTGCCCATGTCTGCGGGTGGGAAGCTGGATGTGGGTATGTGTCCTGGTCACCGCACTAGTGCCTCCTTTGGTCAGACAGGGCGCCTGTTCGGGAGGGGGGGGACTGGAGAGAATAGTGTCATCCTCCCACGCACTACGTCCACCTGGTGAAACACCTTACTGTCAGGCGAAAAGAAGCGGCTGGCGACTCCACATGTATCGGAGGAGACATGTGGTATTCTGCAGCCCTCCCCGGATCGGCAGAGGGGGTGGAACAGCGACCCGGACAGCTCAGAAGAGTGGGATAATTGGTCAAGTACAATAGGGGAGAAAAAAGGGAGAAAAATTAAAAAAGAAAAAGAAAAGAAAAGAAAAGAAAAGAAAAGAAAAGAAACCACCTACACAGAGATAGTGGGAGGGAGACAGTGAGAGAAAGAGAAATCAATGATGATTTCCTCATACAAGAGCTGAAAGCACCTTTCACTCCTCTCTCTTTTTATCCTATCCCCCTTGTGTTTCCTTATCCTCTTCTTCTTGGTTCCCTTATTTAGAACTGGCATTTGTGACACAAACGGAATTTATTTTTCTAATTTTGTTGGCATTAGTACTGCAAGAATATTTGTCTTTGCAATACATATGTCCTTCTGCCCTTTATGTTTCCCCTCTCCTCTCAGTTACTTTTCCTCTCCTCCCCACTTCGGGCTCCCTTTGCTTTGCTTACCCCCTCCTGGTCTTTGTCAGAAAGTAGGATTTATAGTGTAAATATAAAGCTATTTGGAAAAATGCACGATATGTTTCTTTCCACTATTATCGAAATTTGAAGTAATATGGGCTCTCATTAAAGACATTCATATCCATGGTGGAAAGATAAAGTTGTCAGACTGCTCAGATGTGCAACACCAATGTCCTGATTACATTGCAAATTCAAATTATTGCAATTCAAATTTCAGTTCAATCTCTGGAGGTACTTATTTTTGCCTAAAAAAAAGACATGCATGTTGTGCTGTCTGTGACCCTGACCAAGCCAATAGAAAGACATAACTGGAGGTGGTCCCTGGATGCTGCACGGCGGCTGCCCACTGCTCCTAGCTACACAGCTAGGATGGGTTAAATGCAGAGTTAATTTTCTTGTATGTACGTACAAATGACAAATAAAGTGTATTCTATTCTATTCTATGATCCATCCACCTTACTTTGATATGCTGCACTGATTTGTGTGTCCCCTCAAAGTGCATGTTCATCTACAGTGCATTGCCCAATTCATGCTGATAGGATTAGCAGCATCTCAGTGGCTTGCCAAAGGACATGTATGTGGCAGATGCTTGTTGTCATTGGGAACTTATCTTGTTTTTTTCTGACTGAGCACTATGCTACCCTGTCTCTAGCTAGAAAAAAATGTTCCTTTAAAATATGCTCCCTACATTTCCCACTAACTGTTTTCTTTTTTTAACTATACTATCAGTAGTGTTGCATCAAGCATTTTTTCAATGATTTTATTGAAGGCAAGATGCTGTCATTGATAGTAGTGGCCGAGGTTATTGCAATTTATAGCCTATAGTTGTCCTTCTGGCTAATAATGAATACGACTCTATTTCTCAGCAAAAAGCAACCCTACATATCAGCAAACATGTCACGTATACAAATGGGACTCGCCCAGCACCACCACATTACTACCGGCCTATTAGTTACTCCAATAGAGTAGACTGGGCTTACTAAATGCTTTGTAAAGGGCATTTTAATAGTCAAGGAGGGGATCGTTTCTCACCCAGATGTTCCCATCAAAGCATCATTGTTTACAAAATCCATCAGAGTATTTTCTTGAAATATGTAGCAAAACTGAAAGCTGCTTTCTTGAGATGATAAAATTCAAAACCACTCAGTGCCAAAATGTGATTTTACCCTCAATGCACAGGTAAGAATAATAATTTAAAAAATAGCTCATGCATTGGTGATATACTGGGAAATGTTAAAGTAGAACTGCTTTTGATGATTTAGTCATTGTGAAGCTGGCATTGACCCCTCTTGTAGGATAAGAAAAAATATTTACAAATGATTCACATTAAAAGGAAATTTTCAAGAGGGCATTGGAAATTCCAACCCACTGTTCCTGCCCCACCTTCATAGCAACACAGATGTGATCTCACGCTTACAGACACACACCATGCTTAGTCTTCACCCACGCACATGTGCATATAACCTGTTGACAGTGCCATCTTGGTGATATCTCATGACATGCTGTGTTTCCTGGCTGTATTTCTACTTTTTTGCCTGTCACATTTCATTATGCTCACACACAAAGCATATGTAACTGTGTGACTTTGCTTGTGTGTGTGTGTGTGTGTGTGTGTGTGTGTGTGTGTGTGTGTGTGTGTGTGTGTGTGTGTGAGAGAGAGAGAGAGTGTGTGTGTGTGTGTGTGTGTGTGTGTGTGTGTGTGTGTGTGTGTTTTCATGGCAGAGGGGCATCTCAAGAAGTGCCCCCGATGCACAGCTCAGTCCCTAGTGTTTGATTGTCTCTGACAGGGTAGTGACTCCTTCTTTGGCTGATGTATGATTGGCAGTCTGACACAATTTCATCCAATATATCCCCATTTACTCAGATTCCTCTGGCGGCAACCCCATCAGCATTTCTCTGTCTCTTTCCGTATATCAGGATGACTTGCTGGTGGGTTTGGCTTGTTGGCTGTTTTCCTGCTATTTTCTCCATTTGTTTATCTGTCTGGCTATTTGGACATCACTCCAACTATCTCTCTATCTTTCTCTTTTCCCAGTATGCAGTGTCTTCACTAGGCACTCGGCATTCTCACAACAAATGATTGTGTAGCAGTGCTTGTGTGGATACAAACAAGAAATACAACAGATGCTATTGAGAGAGAGAGGGCTAGAGAGATACTGAAAAAGACACCTCTCAGGAAAAGGAAATATTAGTTGCATACTATCATGCCCACACTTAATTAATGTCTCTCATTTCATTCCCTCCCATCTTCATTGTGATGAGAAACAAGCATTCATGTTTACTTTAACGTTTGCAATAAAAGTGCAAATTAGTCAGCACAGTGAGCCAGAGTACCCTACACGACATATTGTACTACCAGGAAGACAAGCAAATTTTTGTACATCACCATCATAGTAACCCTGTTATAAAGGAGACCAGTGTATAAATGCAGTGCATTAATGAAAATGATAGATTTCATAATCAATACAAAATGTAATAAAGTAATGGTGAAGTAATTAATTCGGTATTTGATTCAGCAATTCATTCTCTTCTCTTTTTTGCAGGACTGTACTGACATTAATTGATTCACATGCTTTCACTTTGACAGTCAAGCTGAACAATGTTGTGTCACTCAGAGATGATCCCTGAGGAGGGTTCTAGTAATTAGCGGACAAATATATGGACACCGGTCTATGTAGCATGTTAACACTGCAGAGAAAAGGGAGCCATACTTTTTCAGTATCGATCAATAAAGACGGGTGTCCTAAGGGTGTCTATGGCACCTTGGAACTAATATGATATTAATGAGTCAGGGCAGTAAAGAACACTGCAGGATTTTGAAAGGTTACTGACTGTTACTGGCTGATTACATTGATGTGAGAGGTTTAATAATGGCTGTCTTAAGTAGGTTTTTAGTCACCACCAGTTATACTCTGATAAAGAACACATAGGGTTGAGCGGTCAATGATTGAACCAAAAGTAGTCAATGAGGGCATTGAGTGTCAATGTGAACTCATGATTAACTGTTGTGGATGTGTGTGTGTGTGTGTGTGTGCGTGTGTGTGTGTGTGTGTGTGTGTGTGTGTGTGTGTGTGTGTATGTGTTTACTGAGAAGGTTTGACAGTTGAAATATACAGAGGGTGTGTAGGGAGTATAGTGCAGTGATGGATTCCAGACAGTGACCGAGGCAGTGAGATGGGGGGACACCTCAGGGAGGAAGGAAAAGGCGGGGTAATGGGTAGAAGCGTACCTATCGAAGTCTCCATTGCAGAGGGCTCTGACTGGAATGGCGAAAGACTGCCACACCGGATTCAATGTGTTTTTCACAACCTCTGTTTTATGGCAGATAGTAAACCTGACGGAGAGGAGGTGGAGGTTAGAGGAGAAAGCATATGTGAGAGAAAGGGGAAAGAGAGAGAGAGAGAGAGAGAGAGAGAGAGAGAGAGAGAGAGAGAGAGAGAGAGAGAGAGAGAGAGAGAGAGAGAGAGAGAGAGAGAGAGAGAGAGAGAGAGAGAGAGAGAGAGAGAGAGATAAAGAGAGACAGAACGAGGCTGACAAAAATTGTTGATTGCGAAAAGGACAGGTAATAGAGAATCATAGTATACGATGGAGAGGACAGTGGGTGTGTTGAAACGATAGAAGCCAGGAGAGAGATAATTTCTAAGCAAATAATGAAAATAGGTTATATTACAACAATAGTGCGGTTTCCTCATTTGTTTACTGGCCTGTGACCAAGTTTTAGCCCTCAGGGTATTTTTCAACTGTTTGGTCTTATGTCAGAAAACCTTCGTTTCAACCACAATTGTGAGAGTGATTTGCATATGGCTCAATCTCATACTTGACACCTTTTGCCAGAGCACATGCGCACCTATACATCACCAAATATCCCCAAGTGTCTTCTTAAAATGCAACAATGCATATCCCATCTTTTTATCCAAAGCTAGGGATTACTTGTATTCCACTAAGCTCCTCCAGTCATATAAAACCCTGTTAGTCCTTTAGCCACAGTGCACACTAATTTGGACCCATCTCAGGGCCCAACAGCAGCCACTTATTGCGTATCTGTGGGGATCCATTTCCCACGCAGTTACACTTTGAAAAGCAAAACAAAAAAGCCTGAGAAAAGCCAGGAAACAGCAAATGAAGCACTTGCTAAAGCTTCTCTGGCTAAATTGAGCTGATGCTGCCACAACTGCACTGTCCCGGGGGAGACCAGAGAGCACTCTGGGTTGGTGTGAGAAGAGGAGAAGGTGTTTTTTTTTTTTTGTGGCTTGCTGAAGCCCCTGACAGTGTTGTTCTCACTAATGGAAATTGCATTTTTTTTCTGTCTATATGTTTTCTTACACTAATTGCTTCTATATCCCATATGCTTTACTGGAGTCAGGTATTTAAGACACTGTCATGGGGGTTGTGGTTGTGCTGTTATCAAGAAGTCTGCCTATGTACGTAGTCCATTTAGGGGTGTATGGCCCAGTGAGAGTGAATTTAAGTATTACAAATCTTGTTTTTAGTGCCACACTTTCATCTGAGGTGGGGCTGGCATGGTCTTGGACCCCCATAAGAGAAAACAGTTCTCCTGAATACAGTTTTGAAGACACCAAAACTCATGCAACATGCCTCTTTGAGATCTTTTCAAGCAGTTCCCTCTCTCCGCACCACAGCAAGTCTGTAGAGACTCACCCTCTCTGTCCCGAGTGCTCTCATCCCACATCCCAACGGACAGATGGAGTCCAATAAAATTTTATGCACAAATCATCTGATGACGTTAAGTGAATTCAAATGACTTTTTGGGCAGCCAATACTTTCCTAATAGAAAAGTTGGAAACAGGCGCATGACCGGAGTGGTCCATCTCTCCATGCTACCCTTGTAAGTACATCTTCACCAGCTAAGTAAGCGTTGTACACAAATTTCTCAGGTGATTTAGGTTTTCACTTGATTTTCTGTAACTACTGCCCCCACTACATTTTAACTTTAAAGCCCAGCTATCGTTTTTTTTCTTTTTTTTTCCTTATAGAGATGAATTAGAGTGTGTTCTCTTCCAGGTCCATGAGTTGCTTTGCATCTAAAAAAAATAACCTCATGGCCCAGAACTGATTATGCATTGTATTATGTTTGCTAATTGAATATAATTCATCCTAACTTCTAAAGCAGCCAGTAATACCTCATCTTGCTAGGGCTAGTGAGGCCTTTGGCAACACAGTTAAATAAAGTGTCTTTTCTGATACCAGTCACCCCAATTCAGTAGATTGTGTGTATCCCCTGATGGATCCTAAGTCAATAGTCTGTCTGTTAGCAGCCACAGCCTGCAGCTTCCTTCAGAAAATGTGGAATATGAAGACAGAATCACATCAAACACTCACGTTCCATCTTCATTGCTTCTGTAGAAGACCATGAAAGGGTCCGACTTGCCGAAGAAGTCCTTCTTATCCAACTTGTTGGCACAGAACTGCATAGTGGCGCTGTCCTGAGGATATGGAAGGAGGAGATATGGGGGGAGAGAGGGGGGGTGCATTTCATGATGAAAGAATGGATGATGAAAATATAGACCGTCTTTCTTCCCTTTCCCTACCCATTTTTCATAGAGGAATTTGTGCTGTCATTATGAGAACAAATAAGCCACCCTGGGAGTAAAACACACGTACACACATAGGCTGCAGTAATTTCTTTGGCAAACTGGCTACCCTGATCAACAATCTTCTCAGTCTACCAGCCAGCTCAGCCATGTTACAATCCACCTGCTGCACCATTTGCCCTACCTATATGAAAATCTTTTTGCTCATGTTTTTATCTTGGGTGAATGTGGAGATGGCTCTTGTCTTGTTCATATTTTATATCATGTCATTTTCTTTATGCATATGACGGTCCAATTTACAGAACTTATAACCACCATTTAAAACCCAGTTCATGATGCATGACTGTCACTTACGTGCAAGGATCTTGCATATATACTATATAAGTATAGACTAAGTGCTATTGTTTTGCATGGGATGTCTGATTGCATACACGAGAATTATGTGTGTTTCAATGCACAAAAGCAGAAAGACTTTGCAACTTTGATCAGATAAAAACAAAAATCAAATGGAAGTTGTCTAATTCTTCTAAAAACTCAATCACTTATCAGTGTGGTTGCATCCATGTGTGTATGTGACATAAGAAGGAAATCAGTGTGAGAGAAACTACATAGACAGAAACAGCAACAGACAAAGCGAAAGCAAGAGATAGATGGCAGAAAGAGAAAAAGTAGATCTCAGTAAAGTTTTCCTGCCATCAACTTAGCAAAAACTAACGTTTAAGTTGCAGTGTGCTCCAAAAATGGTTTTAGCTTTAATGTATGGCACTTTGTTCAGCACTGGTTGTTCTTAAATATGCTTTATTAATTGACTTGACTTGACAAAACTCAACCAGTAAGGGCAGTTTCTGCATGAAGCTTCATGGTGCGAGTATTTCTTGTGGTTTTTAGCGGTTGCTTTGTTTGTTATTTTGGTGAAACAATAAGCCGTGTGCCGATGTTCCCATTTACAACCCCAAACAGCACTCTAAAACCCATTCACACATGCTTCCCAACTCAGTTTTACGTGTCAGGCACACGTGTGAATGTAGGCCAGAGCCAAAGTTCCTCAAAAGTCCTATCAGCAATTTGCTAATTTGCGACCTACTAACCTGTTTTTTTTATCCCCCCCCTTTTTTTATCCCCAATTGTATCCACCCAATTATCCCACTCTTCCGAGCCATCCCAGTCGCTGCTCCACCCCCTCTGCCGATCCGGGGAGGGCTGCAGACTACCACATGCCTCCTCCAATACATGTGGAGTCACCAGCCGCTTCTTTTCACCTGACAGCGAGGAGATTCGCCAGGGGGACACAGCGCATGGGAGGATCATGCTATTCCCAGTTCTCCCTCCCCCCGACCAGGCGCCCCGACCGACCAGAGGAGGCACTAATGTTGCGACCAGGACACATACCCATCTGGCTTCTCACCCGCAGACACGGCCAATTGTGTCTGTAGAGACGCCCAACCAAGCCGGAGGCAACACGGGGATTCAAACTGGCGATCCCTGTGTTGGTATGCAATGGAATAGACTGCTACGCTACCCGGATGCCCACGACCTACTAACCTTTACAAAAACATTACCAAATGATGATAGTGTGACCAAAAGCCATCAGATTGCTGAATTAAGACGCTTTTACCAGAGTGTGAAAAAAAAATCACAAGGAATGTATTTGCAGCTCATTCATGACAGTCTCAAGTTTAACATTTATTTATTTGACATGAAGGGCATATTTAAATATGCATGGAAAATGGACCAACCAAGAAATAAGAGAGCAGCGTCCAGATAGCATAGCGGTCTATTCCATTGCCTACCAACATGGGGATCGGTGTTTCAAATTCCTCTGTTACCTCCGGCTTGGTCAGGCATCCCTACAGACACAATCGGCCATGTCTGCGGGTGGGAAGCTAGATGTGGGTATGTGTCCTGGTCACTGCACTAGCGCCTCCTCTGGTCGGTTGGGCGCCTGTTCGGGGGGAGGGGGAAGTGGGGGGGGATAGCGTGATCCTCCCACACACTACGTCTCCCTGGCGAAACTCTTCACTGTCAGGTGAAAAGAAGTGGTTGGTGATTTCACATGTATCAGAGGAAGTATGTGGTAGTCTGCAGCCCTCCCTGGATCGGCAGAGGGGGTGGAGCAGCGGTCGGGACGGCTCGAAAGAGTCGGGTAATTGGTTGGATACAATTGGGGGGAAAAAGGGAGGAAAAAATGTTTAAAAAAGGAAAAAAAAGAAATACGAGCACCACGTTCAGTCTGAGCAGAGGATGAAATCGATATGCAACAATGTTGCACTTGCACAGTCGTACGAAAAACTGAGAATGCCAAAATAGCAAATACATTAATAAATAAATCAAAACAACATTGGAATCACAAAGTTGTAGTTTGTGATATTAAAAAGCATCCTACATGTGCGGGGAATGAGACAGAATGCAATGTCATGCCGTGTCATGTGTGAACAAGTGTAAATATTAGGGATAGAAGCTTTCTGTACGTGTGAACAGGGATAACTGCCAGTGGGGCCGGAAAAAAATAATTTCAACAGTGTTACGTAATATATGTTTGGAAATGGGTTTAGTAGTTTGGGCAGGCAGTCAGTTCACTTCACCACTCTGCTGTGTTGGCTGAGGCTGGGCCGGTGTGGCAGAGGCCATGGTGCAGTCAGACACCAACTGGAAAAGAGGACTGCTGCATATTGTAATGTCAAACAATTTGAACCTTCTCAAGTACAGTCTTGATGCATGCTCAATAATCCAGGTAAGAGAATCAAAGAAGGTTGAATCAGTTCATCTGGATACAATGATTATGGACAGATACGTTTCATCACTCAACTAAGTGACCTCTTCAGTCTGAAGATGTCACTTTCTAGATGTTTGAAGATGTCTACGCTGTATCCAGATGAACTGATTCAACCTTCTTTGAACGTCTCAAGGAGAATGGTCTTTTTCCCCCGCTCTTGTGTTGTGCTTTACGTGTCGTTGGACCAGTTTAGATGTCACAAACTGTGGGTCCCTCAATCAATTTGAGAGTGAAAAGGACTCTAAAAACTATATATATATATATATATATATATATATATATATATATATATATATATATATATATATATATATATATATATATATATATATATATAAATGTAAGATAAAACAAAACAAGTAGAAGCAGTACTGGTGGCAACAAACCAAAGAATACCTCAGTTTATAGTGGGGAAGGGACATCAAATGAGGCACCATACTTACTTAGTGAATAGGTCAATTGGGCTTGGTAAAAATTACACCCAGTGAGCTGCAAGCTTGTAGTTATGGAGTGATAGCTTGTAGTTATGGAGTGATATAGGACTATCTTATGTTGAAATGACACAGCACAGTTATGCCTCTGTGGCAGCAAATATTGGTCTATGCCATTAAGTATTTGCTTAATGCAGGATCAATGACTGGGGAATCTGAAGAACGCTCTTGGAGTATTTTCAGTAAGAATATTGCAATGTTATTAGGACACCTATTACATAGAAGTAGCAGACAATACTATAATGGATTTCCATGATTAGTCTCTGTTGAGAATACCTAATCCTTGCTGTTTGTAAAACAGCTTTCCCAAGTTTAATATAAGAGTTCAACCTCGTCACAGAATATGCCACTGGAAACATCTCAAACAAAGCAAGACGTTTCTTACTAACACAGCTGTTTGTAAGAGTTTTGCAGTTAAATGTAACAATCATGACTGTTATGTATGTGATTTATGTACTGTTCCTTTAAGAGCTGTGACGTAATTGTCTAGACTGGAATGTACCGGGAGGTATGGGTAGAAGAACCTGTCATGTATGGAACTGCAAGGTGACAAGTAAAGTCCATCGTTGATTCAATTCGGAGTCTGATTTAATTCAGGTGCTAATACATGTTTATGATTAGCCTTAGACTCAACAATGGCGACGAGGACAACAGTAATTAGTTAAATCTGTGAGTGAGTTAGAGAATTCGCGGAGATATGGAGAACAATTTCCATTACTCGGTTCCCATGTTTGACTGCTACAGTGACCCTGGGACGCTAGGTCCACGATGGTCAAGATGGCTGACCGCGTTCGAGTTATTCGCGGACGGGAAAGGTTTGATTATAGACGAAGATACGACAGACTTCAACAAACAACGGAGAAGAGCGATGCTACTTCATCCCGCTGGTACAGATGTCCAGGATATTTTCTTCACGCTCAACGACACGGGAGATGCTACCGACTACGCCACAGCGGTGAAAGTGCTTAACGATTACTTCGTCCCACAAGTCAACACAGCATTTGCGAGGCAGACATTCTACAAACTGACGCAGAACACCGGTGAGACAGTGCAGCAATTTGCCACGAGATTGAGGCATGCGGGTAAGGACTGTGCGTTCGCCAACGACAAAGACAATCAGATAAGAGACGCCATTCTCAGTAAATGTACGTACGATTACGTACGAAGAAAACACCTAGAGGAGGGTGACGTGCTCACATTGCAGAGGACGCTAGAAAAAGCAAGTAAACGTGAACGGATAGAGCTGCAAATGTCCACCATGAATGCAACAAGTGCGCCAGACAACAAGGAGGCAGGGACTGTGCATCGTGTTTCAGAAAAAGGGAGAAAACAGGGCCGGAAGAGCAGAAATGATGATAAAGAAGGCAAATCAGACAAAGTGTGTTACAGATGCAGACATGGTGACCGTTTTGCTAAAGACTCTAATTGTCCAGCCCGAGGTCAGACCTGTAGAAAATGTGAAGAGAAAGATCATTACGCTAAAATGTGTAAAAGCAAGGGGGGTAACCAAAAGAAGACAGTGAACTGTGTAGAAGAGCAGCAAGGTTATGCTTTCACAGTAAGAAATGACAGTTGCACAGAGAGAATTACATTCTCTGTAGGTAATGTAAATCTGAACATGCTTATAGACTCAGGAGCATCTAGCAACATTGTAGATGAGAAAACATGGGAAATGCTAAAGGCAAATAAGATAGACTGTGAGTCCAGAATACCACAGATGGAACGGAAACTGTATGCCTATTCATCCAGTGAGCCATTACCTGTAAAGGGCATTTTTACATGCCAGGTGGGGATAGGTGAGCGTACTACGCAGGCTGAGTTTATAGTGATAAAGGGCCAAGGTGAGCCGCTGTTGGGGAAAGAGACAGCAATGAAGCTAAGGGTGCTGAAAATAGGAGCAAACATAGCAGCAGTGAGGGACACGCAGGCTATGCTGAAACAGCAATACAAAGGGCTGTTTGAAGGAGTAGGTAAACAAAATATCAAGCAGGTTAATTTATATATATGTAGATGAGACAGTCAAGCCCATTGCCCAACCCCTTAGACGGGTGCCATTCAATCTGAGGGCACCAGTGGAAGCAAAAATTAAGGAGCTTCTAGACATGGACATTATAGAGAGGGTGGACGGTGCCACACCATGGGTCAACCCAGTAGTCATAGCACCAAAAGCGAACAATGACATCAAGCTCTGCCTGGACAGGAGACAAGCGAACAACGCAATAATACGGGGTAGGTACACAATCCCCACACTTGAGGAGCTACTGCAAGGACTGAACGGGTCAGTGGTCTACAGTAAACTGGACCTCAAACGGGGGTACCACCAACTGGAGTTAGATCAGAAGTCAAGAGACATTACCACGTTCGCTATCCACAATGGCACCTACAGGTACAAGAGACTGATCTTCGGAGTATCCTCTGCTAGTGAGCAATATCAACATGAGATTGCGACAGCCGTGTCAGGCATTGAGGGGGTCGAGAATATCTTGGATGATATCATTGTGCACGGCCCAAACCAGGAGATTCATGATGAGAGACTGCATGCTGTCCTCCAAAGGCTACAGGGGTGTGGTCTTACTCTCAACGCAGAGAAGTGCCAGTTTAACATGGACCAGCTGGTATTCATGGGGATTCTGCTGTCCCAGAGGGGCATTGGTCCAACAGCTGAAAGAGCCGGGGCTGTAGTAGAGGCAAGGGAGTCCGAGACGGCATCTGAGGTGCGTAGTTTTCTAGGCTTAGTGAGCTACAGCAGTAGGTTTATACCTCAGTTTGCGACGATCTCCGAGCCACTCCACCGGCTGACAAAGAAAGAAGCGACGTTTGACTTTGGACCTGAGCAAAAGGAAGCATTCCAAACACTGAAGGAGGCCCTCGCCAAGGCAGGGACGCTCGCTTACTTTGACAAGGATGCTCCCACAAAAGTCATTGCCGACGCAGGACCAATTGGCATAGGCGCTATTCTTGTCCAGGAACAAAAGGAAGAAATGACACCAGTCTGTTATGTGAGCCGCAGTTTAACAGATTGCGAACGAAGATACTCGCAGACAGAGCGCGAGGCTCTAGCATTAGTATGGGCTTGCGAGAGACTTCATCCATATGTGTACGGCAGAAAGTTTGTTCTGGTCACGGACCGCAAACCACTTGAGGCGATTTATAGCCCACGATCCAAGCCCTGCACCCGCATTGAGCGGTGGGTGCTGAGGCTCCAGCCGTATGACTTTAAGGTTGTTCACATCCCGGGGAGGGAAAACATAGCTAATCCACTGTCGCGCCTGTTAGGGAAGACGGCGATGGAGGAAAAACACAAACACAAGTCAGATGAATACGTCAGATTTGTGGCGGTGAGTGCGACGCCGAATGCACTTACTACAAGAGAGGTGGAAGAGGCCTCCGCGGAAGATGATGAGCTGAGAGAGGTGAGGAAGGCCATAGAGACTGGGCGTTTTAACGAATGTAAAGAATACGCTCCTATAGCAAGTGAACTGTGTGTGATAGGATATCTAGTCCTGAGGGGAACACGCATTGTATTGCCTCACTCACTCCGCGCTAGGGCGCTAGCTCTTGCTCATGAAGGACACCTAGGAATAGTAGGTACAAAACAACATCTTAGAACTAAAGTGTGGTGGCCTGGTGTGGACAGGGCTGCTGAAAAGCACTGTCGATCGTGTCATGGTTGCCAAATAGTAGGCCGATCCAACAGACCAGAACCACTGAGACTGACAACACTTCCAGACGGGCCATGGCAGGACATGGCTGCCGACCTACTAGGTCCACTGCCTTCTGGACACTCAATACTTGTAGTGGTAGACTACTACAGTCGGTATTATGAATATGATGTGCTCAAGTCAACGACCACAGAGAAAGTGATAGACAGCTTAGAAGAGATTTACAGCCGCCATGGACTACCACTTACCTGTCGAACAGACTGTGGTCCACAGTTTATAGCAAAAGAGTTCCAGACCTTCTGCAGGGAAAATGGAATCGAACATGTCAAGACAACCCCAAAATGGGCACAAGTGAATGGTGAGGTTGAGCGACAGAATGCCTACCTCATGAAGCGCATTCGTATTGCACAATCTGATGGACTTGACTGGAAACGCGAGCTGCGCAAGTATGTCAGAGTCTACAGAACTATCGAACGCTCAACAACAGGCAGGAGTCCAGCTGAGCTTCTGTTCGGACGCAAAATGAGAGGAAAACTGCCAGACCTGGCTACAACACAGAATGACCAGGAGACACGTGATCGTGACGCAGAACAGAAAGGAAAATCCAAGATATACACAGACGAGCACCGCAGAGCAAAACTGTCTGAAATCGAGGTCGGAGACCAAGTCCTCCTAAAGCAAGACAAGGTGGACAAATTCACAACTCCGTTCAACAAAGTACCACACACTATCATAAGTAAGACAGGAAACAGTGTGATTATTCAGTCTCCAGCAGGGGCAAGGTATTCGAGGAACACCACCTGTGTGAAGAAGTACTTACATGAAAATCCTCAGTCACAGGATGGTGCACACCTGCAAAGCACCGAGCATGTCAGTCCTACTCGAGAGACTGAGTCAGAAACAGGCCATACAGAACCTGTGAAAGGCCAACTGACCACTCCTACGGTCAGACCAAAGAGACAAACCAAGCCGCCTGATAGACTTGATTTGTAGGCCTAAGTGATACAGAAACGGTTTGTGTTGGTATGATTTGTTGAAAAGAATAATGTTCAGTTTATTCTGAGAATGTTGTATTGGTGAGAATAACAATGTACTTACCATTGACCTGATCCAACTGTGATACACTGTATGTTATGCAGGATGTTGTGTAAGGAGAAACTAGTTGTTTAGTTCTGATAAACAATTGGGAACTAGTTTTTGTCCAAGAAAAGGGGGGATGTTATGTATGTGATTTATGTACCGTTCCTTTAAGAGCTGGGACGTAATTGTCTAGACTGGAATGTACCAGGAGTTATGGGTAGAAGAACCTGTCATGTATGGAACTGCAAGGTGGCAAGTAAAGTTCATCGTTGATTCAATTCGGAGTCTGATCTAATTCAGGTGCTAATACATGTTTATGATTAGCCTTAGACTCAACAATGACATGCTACACTATTATCATTTGGTAGTGATTTATCAATAAAGGAACTTCGTAATGAAACCTAACGTGAAGAGCTAACCCGAAGCTCACTTGGAACGGTGTAGTCTAGCTACAGCGGTGTTGCAGAGGTGTTTGGGGTTTGATCGCAATTGTGCGTTGCTTTTAGAATTGTGCCTGTGCTGTTGCCGTAGCCTGTGCGGTCTGGCCATAAAACGTATGCATGTAAGTATATTTACGTTCACTTCTCTCATAAATGTGTACAGAGACACAGTTCATGAAAATCAGTCATAATAAGAGAAAGCCCGTCCTGTAGTTAATCCGTAGCCTTATGCTAACCGCTAGCATGTCAATGAGAATTGCAATGTAAATTAGCCCGAGGCTAACTGCTAACGCGGCAGTGGAAATTATGTCAGTTAGCCTGAAGCTAAACACATCAATTTGTAGTCAGTTTGATTCATCTTTACATGGTTGTGTGTACAAATAGTGGAAGTATTAGTCTGTTTTGAGTTTTATATGGAATTAATATGTATTTTATCTGTATGTTTAGTTGTATAGATATTATTGAGTAAAGGCTTTAAAAAGGAACTTGTTCTGAATCTGACTCTTGGGAACCTGTTAGCTGTCTTAACGAGCTAGCAGGCTGGACACTACATGTTACCAGGGGCAGAAAAGGAATTATTGCAGAATCAAATACAAACACACAGCTACCATAAACAACATAATATACATCGCTAATTAATAATAAAAAAACAGCAGATGGAAGGAGATTAATTCTTCCCCCAAGACAAACTATTTCTCCTCCTTGGCACATGCTCTGTTATCAAATATCCCTGATTGTGCACTTTCTTTGCCAATCTTATAGCGTCATACGCAGCGCCTTTGTAAACCCCAAATATAAATCAACCCATTTTGCAGTGTTCACACACATTAAATGCCCCCACGTTCTTCTCCCAACCTCTCCCATGTGATGCAACTTTGGAACCAAAGCCTTAATTACCTCTGAGATATGGTCTATGGCCAATCTCTGAAATACATTTTCATTATAACAGCTAAGGTGCCAAAAGTTTTGATTGCTTTTGTTGTAAGGACCTGCAGCTTTACACTTGCTTTGCAGTCCTAGTGCTGCTAATGAAATCATAATGGGTTTTCAATGTTGCAACAAGCATCTTGTGTTGGAGCACGTATGTGGCGAGTAGCAAATTAGGAGAACAAGCATGTGAGTTTGTGAAAGATGGCTTGCATGTGAGTCAGTGTGTAAGTAATTAGGAGCACATTTCACAAGCATGTGACTATTTTGATTTCTCTTTAAGTTTGTGTGTGTGTGTTTGGGGTTACCACATTGGTTTCTCAGTTTCATTATCACAGACAACCAGGCACCATACATAACATTTACTAACACACTTCCCTCTGACATAGCCTTGAGCTGTACCACAGCCATTTCACTCCAGTGGCAAGGAGGACTTTATCAGTACTCCTGCTCTCACCCTAACACAAACACACACACACACACACACACACACACACAAAATGCCTGCTATTTTTTATTTCTTTGGCATTGAAGATCAATCTTCAGTGCTCTTCAATATATTTTTCTCACTTACACCCGCACACACAAGCACACACTTTCTTATTCTTTTAATATGGCTGTCTCTCTAATATGCACACATTTTTTTCGAAGCATGGTAAGGCAGCAATATGCTGTGACATAGTTATTTTGCTTTCTCTATCTCCCTCATTCTAGTCCTGAATCTAGTTCTGATCTGTGTGCATGTGTGTGTGTGTGTGTGGGGGGGGGGGTTGCTGTTCCAAACTGGGGACAGACCGGTGGTTACCTGTGTGTGTGTGTGTGTGTGTGTGTGTGTGTGTGTGTGTGTGTGTGTGTGTGTGAGAGAGAGAGAGAGATAGAGAGTGACAGAGTGAGAAAGAGAGACAGCGAGTGTGTGTGTGTGTGAGAGAGAGAGAGATAGAGAGTGACAGAGTGAGAAAGAGAGACAGCGATCACACAGCTTGCAATTAAAAGCTGTCTTAAGAGAAAACTTTGTACTTTGTATTTCCAATTTCGTCGGGGAAGAAAGGCGTGGGCTTGATTTTTAGTTAGCAGGAGGCACAAGCCGGTACACACTATGCACCTAATTAACTTTTCCCTTTTTGAATAGGTAAAGGAAAAAATATCATTTGGACTGAAAACTGGAACACACCCACAAGCCCAAATAAAAAGTTTTGTTTTAAACAAAATTTCTGTCCGTAGCAGACTGCCTCAAAAAGGGCTGCAGTTATTATAAGCACTGTTAGATTTATTCCAAAACAGAAGACTTTATTAAATAAGTAAGCATGCAGTCCACAGTGAGAACAGCCCTCTGCAGTATCCTCCCTGGAACATACTTAATGTCATTGAGACAGGGTTTGCAGCACACACAAACTTCAAAAACCTTAAAGTGTTACTCTCTACTGTTTATGATAACATCCATCTTCTCTGTCTCACAGTCTCCCTTATGCCCCATTTCACTGCACCAATGTCTTTGTGTATAAGAATATCAGGGTTACAACCTAGCCCCCAGTCATTGAGCAGCAGGCAGCTAACAGCAGCAAAGTAGCAAATTGTAACAGAGAAAACTGCCTCTTTTTTTTTTTTAGCTCTAGGCTGTTTTGCACACACACAAAAACAACCATATTCTTACATATGTACAATACACACATGGGCTTTGTGCACACTAACAAGGGCAAGCGTGGGTATATAACAATCACATATACAAACAGAACCAGGACCGATAGGGAAGACAAACATACATGCACAGTGAACTCTTCCAGCATGTTATTAGCATAGCATTGAAATGAATTTAAAAAAAAAAACGAAAAAAAAAACTGACCAGGTGAAATTACTTATGCATTTGTTCTATTATATACACTACCGTTCAAAAGTTTGGGATCACCCAAACAATTTTGTGTTTTCCATGAAAAGTCACACTTATTCACCACCATATGTTGTGAAATGAATAGAAAATAGAGTCAAGACATTGACAAGGTTAGAAATAATGATTTGTATTTGAAATAAGATTTTTTTTACATCAAACTTTGCTTTCGTCAAAGAATCCTCCATTTGCAGCAATTACAGCATTGCAGACCTTTGGCATTCTAGCTGTTAATTTGTTGAGGTAATCTGGAGAAATTGCACCCCACGCTTCCAGAAGCAGCTCCCACAAGTTGGATTGGTTGGATGGGCACTTCTTTGAGCAGATTGAGTTTCTGGAGCATCACATTTGTGGGGTCAATTAAACGCTCAAAATGGCCAGAAAAAGAGAACTTTCATCTGAAACTTAACAGTCTATTCTTGTTCTTAGAAATGAAGGCTATTCCATGCGAGAAATTGCTAAGAAATTGAAGATTTCCTACACCGGTGTGTACTACTCCCTTCAGAGGACAGCACAAACAGGCTCTAACCAGAGTAGAAAAAGAAGTGGGAGGCCGCGTTGCACAACTGAGCAAGAAGATAAGTACATTAGAGTCTCTAGTTTGAGAAACAGACGCCTCACAGGTCCCCAACTGGCATCTTCATTAAATAGTACCTGTTAGAGCCTGTTTGTGCTGTCCTCTGAAGGGAGTAGTACACACCGGTGTAGGAAATCTTCAATTTCTTAGCAATTTCTCACATGGAATAGCCTTCATTTCTAAGAACAAGAATAGACTGTCGAGTTTCAGATGAAAGTTCTCTTTTTCTGGCCATTTTGAGCGTTTAATTGACCCCACAAATGTGATGCTCCAGAAACTCAATCTGCTCAAAGAAGTGCCCATCCAACCAATCCAACTTGTGGGAGCTGCTTCTGGAAGCGTGGGGTGCAATTTCTCCAGATTACCTCAACAAATTAACAGCTAGAATGCCAAAGGTCTGCAATGCTGTAATTGCTGCAAATGGAGGATTCTTTGACGAAAGCAAAGTTTGATGTAAAAAAAATCTTATTTCAAATACAAATCATTACTTCTAACCTTGTCAATGTCTTGACTCTATTTTCTATTCATTTCACAACATATGGTGGTGAATAAGTGTGACTTTTCATGGAAAACACGAAATTGTTTGGGTGATCCCAAACTTTTGAACGGTAGTGTAACTAATATCATCATGTCCTTTGCAGCCCCAGGCTGCAGTAGAAAATAAAGTAAAATCAGTGTCACCATATTTACTTGTTGAAGGAAATGGATCAGCATCCATCCATCCATCCATTATCCGAACCGCTTATCCTGCTCTCAGGGTCACAGGCATGCTGGAGCCTATCCCAGCAGTCACTGGGCGGCAGGCGGGGAGACACCCTGGACAGGCCGTCAGGCCATCACACAGGGCTGACATACATACATACATACACACACACACATACACACACACACACATACCAGGGGGCAATTTAGTACGGCCAATTCACCTGACCTACAAGTCTTTGGACTGTTGGAGGAAACCGGAGAACCCGGAGGAAACCCACACAGACACGGGGAGAACATGTAAACTCCACACAGAGGACGACCCGGGACAACCCCCAAGGTCGGACTACCCAGGGGCTCGAACCCAGGACTCTGTTGCTGTGAGGCAACTGTGCTAACCACTGTGCCACCATGCTGCCCTGGATCAGCAATACAGGGAAAGAAAAAAAAAAGAATAAACAAGGTGGAGGGAGTCCATAGTTTTGATGCCCTGTAACAGATCAATTCTATATTTGTCATTTTCAATCACCCACCCCTATCATTTAAAAAAGTTGATAGGTCTATATGACAATGATGTGTTATAGCTGTGTCCACTGACGAACTTTACATGTTTGTCTATGCCCTTACTTTTGTTATTTTACAGGTTGTTCTATGTTGACTTGACAAAACTGCTGTAATGCTGGACCCAGCCTACTGTTCTGTGCAAAATCATTCACTAAAGACGCTTGAACAGATGTCAGCTTGTGTTGCCTTACTATTTTAAACCACTCATTACAGTATGTCTATACCTTTGAGTTTACAACTGAAGAAAAATAGACTTTACAACAGTCACAAAATATAGTGTGAGCATAATTGTGCGACATATTTTAAAACCCTTTTAGTTGAGTATACCAAATTTTGAAACATACCCTTCTTGCAGAAAGGATCGCTTTTAGCTCTCCTAAAAAAATTTAAAAAAAAAGCTTATACAGCTATTGGCCGAAATAAAAAATTCTGCCGTCAGTGGGGTGACAGTCCATTCTCCAAATTTTGTGCAGTTAAAACAAGACTTGGTCAAAACCTAGTATATGGCTGGACTGTGTATGGCCAATGTTCAAAATTGTGGCAAATTTGTTACAGGGATTGTCAGTGGTAGTGTCTATAATGTGAAATCCTGGATATTAAATATTAATCTGCAATTTTCTGTTGTGTTCCCAGTAATATTTGTTGTTAACGTGTTCTGAAGTAACATATCACATGACATGGTTAAGCTATGTTAGAGTAAAAAAAAAAAAAAAAAAAAAAAAGGTTATAAATGCAGTTGCAAGAACAATACTTTCCACTCATATCTTGGGATGTTTGTTTTGAAGAACTTAATTTAATTGTAATTATAACTATACTAATTATCTGTTAACTCCCTCTACTTTTTCATCTGTTTCTATCTGCGGATGTCTCATTTTTCTAAGACTCACTCTGTATTGACAGGAGAATTCACAAAGAATGTATTGCGGCTGCTGATGGCACCATGAATTGCATATCACCTGCAACCGCTATCTGCCTCGTCTCAAGGTCCGATTCACAAACAATATTGCACTAATGACATTACAGCTCAAAGACACCCACAAAGTTTTGCGGCTGAGTGCAATTTGCCCTTATTTTGCGTCTGATTGCAATTATCCATGTGGAAAAGTATAAATGGTGGCTTTGCGCCAAGACCGCAGTAGACAGGTTCAGTGTCATCCCTGATGTCATCAAGCATAGCAAGAATATTTTGACCTGGCAATCTGTATCTGCGAATGATTTCAGTTTCAATTTAATCAAAAGGTGATATTCTCCTGTGAAATATTCGCTCACAAGCACACCTGCCATGATGATGGCTTCGCTTGGCTACAATCACTGCTGCCATGATCACTGTAAAGTCTGGGCATCACTTACCACCAACTCTCTTAAGACACCAATAATGTTCACTCTAACTGCGTGTGGTTATAGCACTGGTGTTTTGCAAGGAGGCTCATTTGCAGAGAAAGGGGCCAATTTTGGCAAAATGTATGCATATTACCTAATGTAAATACATGCAAACAGCACCAGAGCACTGAGAAGCTATTTGCTTGGCAGCACAGTTAGGGGTGCATTTCACCCTTTGCATTTGCTTTGAGAATTATACAATCTGTTTTTGTCTTATTTGTGCAGCTTTAACGGCCACAAAAGCCGTGCAATCCTTTTGTGAATTCTTCAGTGAGTGTTATGTCAGAGTGGTTGTTATTTGGGGTGCCTTAACCGTGCGCGCTCCCTCATGTCTTTCAGCCGACCAATTGTGTAACTTCAGTGATGTTGTTGGTCACCTGATCCAGTGGCCCAATCGTGTCAAACTGATCACTCAGTCCCTCTAAACATGATCAGTCAGTCACTCAATCAGTCAGTCAGTCAGTCAGTCAGTCAGTCAGTCAGTCAGTCAGTCAGTCAGTCAGTCAGTCAAGCCCCTTTCCCACCGGACAATAAAAAACCCACTAACACCCAGTAACATGTCACTTTTGTCTTTAGTGGGAAAGATTACAATTGGCATTCAGTTCCACGACAAATGACTGCAGTAGTTATAGGTATTTATCAGCAGTGATGGAAACATGAAATCTGCGTAGACATGCTAAATTTCACCCCTTTCCCAGCACTTTCGTGATGTCAGTGTGATACACCAAGGAAAAAACAAAACAACAAATAAAACAGAAAGGCATACTTAACTGTTGGCAATAGGAAAGGAGTAAATCGCATATTTTTAGCGGTTTTTCCCGCGTTTAAAAAAACCCCACATATACGTGCTAACTTTGGTGGAAAAAAGGAATCAGTCAATCAGTGACATTCGCATTTGTAGGGCTAGCCTGATGCTCCGGTCCAGCCAACAAAAGCATACAGCGAGAGTTAGAGTTGTTATAGAAGTGTTATCCTAGCATGACATCGCTTGCACATTTGCATGTTAGAGAACTCAGTTCAGCCTTACAGAATTAGAATATTCTCAAATGAAACTTCCTTCGCATTCTGAGATTAAAACCTTTGCACAACTGTTATCTGAATGGGCGAGTTGGTTAATAGTCCTATGGATTGCTCTTTTTGTTTAATAACTTACTGACGCCTATGGTGATATTGACAATCGCGCTGGTGTTGGACCACTACAAATCCTAGACATCCTTTCGTAATGTAACCGAGTCTAAAGTGTTTTTATGTCAGCGCCTTTCCCACTGCCAACCAAAACCATGGCTGACCCCCGATACTGATTTTATCGTTTGTACTTTTGATTAAAAGGCAGGTACTGTGAATTTCTTCTATGACCATGGTCTGCCATATCTGCTTGTTAGCCACGAGCTTAGCTTCTTTAAACCTTGCTTCTACCTACATTGTTACTGCTGTGGTAACAAAAAGTACAAAAGCTTTTATGGTTTTAATTGCGGATTAAGCTGAAGCGCAAAAGTGAGTGAAAATATCAAAAATGGATGTTTGTAAATCTATATGCAAATCAGTAAATGTAAATCTTCAGGATTGCAGCTTTAGGTGATGGCATACAAGTGTTGATCTGTTAGGTGTTAGTGGCTGTTCAACAGGCAGCACTTGGCAGTGCAGCAGCTGTCTGAACAAGTGAACAGATGAAGTACATCAGGAAACCTCTGCAGGGCTGAAAGGCATGTAAAGGTGTTTACGGGGATGGAATGTGTTGGAGATATTAAATATGCATCTGTTCCCGCTTCATTAACACTGAAGAGCACGAACACACTCTCATTAAAGCCTGGGATCAACAGCCAATGGCTAATATGGAGAGAATCAGAGTATCAATATTTAAATAGGTGGAGACACAGGCACACCCTCAAGGTAACAATGGAGGTATGGCGCTAACAGAAGAAGAGAAACTGTGTGGGGGTGTGTGTATGTGTGCGTGCACACGCTGTAGCAGCACAAAACAGACTAAGGGAGAAAAAAGAGGGAACGTAGTTGAGATGTAATGTAAGTCATACAAATGTACTTATAAATACCTCAGTATACACATAACACATTTTTTGTAACACTGTTTTTCACACACAATTACTCAGAAACAAAAAAAAAAACAACTTCTTTCCTAAAGCAATAGAGGGGGCATTTGTAACATACTAAGTTCATCCACTACATATCATTTCAACCTTTCTCATTACCTTTTTATTCCTCCTCTGAGCAGCTCTCTGATTGTGATCGTTCTGCAGTTACAAGAATCTCTCTGGGGGCCTCTGACCCTTACACCTCTTCCTGTCATTTACCTGTTATAATTGGATTTTGGATGTCAAGCATATAGGACTAATGTTCTGGAGAGGCGCATCAGCTAAATGTCCATCCATCCATCCCCCAAACTGCTTATGCTGCCCTCAGGGTTGCTGGAGCCTATCCCAGCAGGCATTGGGCGGCAGGCGGGGAAATACCCTGGACAGGCCGCCAGGCCATCTCTCTCTCACTCTCACACACTCTCACACACACACACACACTCACTCACACACACACACACACACACACACACACACACACACACACACACACACACACACACACACACACACACACACACACACACACACACACACACACCCCTCTAGGGGACAATTTAGTATGGCCGATTGACCTGACCTACACGTCTTTGGACTGTGGGAGGGAAAAGGAGCACCTGGAGGAAATCCACGCAGACACGGGGAGAACATGTAAACCCCACACAGAGGATGCCCCGGGATGACCCCCAAGGTTGGACAACCCCGGGGCTTGAACCCAGGATCAACTAAATGTCCAAAATGTAAAATTGAATTTAATACAAAGTCCCTCCTATATGATTGCCTTTTTCCTTTTTGTCTGTTCAAAGATGATTGTAGACCTCCATTTACTTATAAGAGAACATGAGGTCTGTCCATTAACTGTTACTTTATGAACTAAAACAAACATGTCAATTTTGTGTCTTTGTGTCTTTTGAGATAAAGAAATACTTGGGGTCAACTGTCCAAAGTAACGGGGAGTGGAGAAGAGAGGTGAAGAAGAGAGTGCTTGCAGGGTGGAGTGGGTGGAGAAGTGTCGGGAGTGATTTGCGACAGAAGGGTACCAGCAAGAGTTAAGGGAAGGTTTACAAGATGGTACTGAGACCAGCTATGTTATATGGTTTGGAGACAGTGGCACTGGCAAAAAGACAGGAGGCGGAGCTGGAGGTGGCAGAGTCGAAGATGCTAAGATTTTCATTGGGAGTGACAAAGAGGGACAGGATTAGGAACGAGTGGAATAGGTCCACTGTGGCGACCCCTAACGGGAGCAGCCAGAAGTAGTAGTAGTAGTAGTAGTAGTAGTAGTGTCTCTTGAGATAAACTAAAAATTTGACAAATGGAAGAAAGGGGGAGTATTTGTGCAATCGTGTGTGTAGCAAGGGGATTCAATTAAATCTAGTTTGAGGAAGTAGTGATAAGAAAGGTAGGAGAGGGAGTAGGAGGTAAAAAAAAGGAGGGTTTACTGTTATCACCAGTTCTCCGATGTGTGCTTATATGTGTGGGTACATGTGTTTGAGATCACACCCAGATTTACAATAGATATTAGTACCACATGATCTCCTGTGATTACACACTTATGTGAACCTTCAAAAAGGTGATTGCTTGCCTGGATAAACTGCCGAGGGCTGTTTTCCATCTAACTTACAAGCAGCTCGAGAGCCATAAACACCTGAGGAATATACTAGCTTAATAAAGTCTGAAATGGTGACAGTAAGTCAGAGTTTTTTAGGTAAAAGGGAAGAAAAAAAGTAAGAGGGTGCGAGAGAGGTGTCTGCGCATGCACGCGTGTTTGTGTGTGTGTGTGTGTGTGTGTGAGAGAGAGAGAGAGAGAGAGAGAGAGAGAGAGAGAGAGAAGAGAGAGAGAGAGAGAGAGAGAGAGAGAGAGAGAGAGAGAGAGAGAGAGAGAGAGAGAGAGAGAGAGAGAAAGAGAGAGAACAGTGAACAGAAAAAAGCATTCATGTACATGTGAGCATGCCTTTATGTAGGGTTGAGAGTTAAAGCTGGGGTAGGTAGTTTTTTTATGTCATCATTGGGCAAAGATTGCATAATAACCTTTCAGTATATTGTAATTCAAGTGGTCTGAGAGAAAACTAGACATCTGTACCTCTTCTTGGCTCTGTATTCAGGCTTTAAAAAAAATCTAGCCTGGGACAGAAGATTTTAGCCAATCACTGGTCATTTCAGGGAGAGGGCGTTCCTATTGGTTGCTCTACAATGAAGATGCGTGTGAACATGACCGATTTGCATCTACCCTACCCCGCCGGTCGCTTGTGGTTGTAACCCTAACCCTAAAAATCAACAAGCCCAGCATGGAATGGCTGCTTCACATGAACAACATTAGTGTAATTAGGCAATTTGCTGAAAAAAATAACTTTTGCATGGATCAACTACGATACAAGTTTCACATATTTTATGCTTTAACATTTTCTGGTTGTACTACGAGTGTAAGGGGCTGACGCAGAAGGATTTGCGTTGCAAAGTTCAATGTTGGTGTCCGAGTAGCATAGCGGTCTATTCCATTGCCTACCAACACAGGGATCACCGGTTCGAATCCCTGTGTTACCTCAGGCTTGGTCGGGAGTCCTACAGACACAATTGGCCATGTCTGCGGGTGGGAAACCGGATGTGGGTATGTGCCCTGGTCACTGCACTAGTGCCTCCTCTGGTCAGTTGGGGCGCCTGTTCAGGGGGGAGGGGGAACTGGGGAGAATAGTGTGATCCTCCCACGTGCTACATCCCCCTGGTGCAACTTCTCACTGTCAGGTGAAAAGAAGTGGCTGGTGACTCCACATGTAACGGAGGAGGCATGTGGTAGCCTGCAGCCCTTTCTGTCTCAGCAGAGGAGGTGGAGCAGCAACGAGGAAGGCTCGGGCGAGTGGGGTAATTTGCCGGGTGCAATTTGGGAGAAAAGGGGGGGGGAGCCACAAAAAAAATAAAGCTTTAATGTATGTCAGAAAGCATCAGGGAAACTGAAGGAATGAGGGAGAGAGCAGGGGGGAGTACCACTAATTTTAAAGGATAAGGGCAGACAAAGCTGAATTTTAATTAACCAGCATTCAGTCTCAACTTATAATCAATAAGGGTTCTCTTGAGAGCTGGTACACACCACATGTTAATGCAATACTCCATAGTCTCTGTGTCACTATCTCTCCTTCTTTCTCCACCTCTCTCTCTCTACACACATACACTTTGTCTCTTCTCTTTAGCACATCCTTTTTTCCATATTCTTTCATTGTGGTTATGCCAGTCTCTTTTTCTGCAACTCATTATCTCTTTGTGCCTCCTTTTCTCTCAATATTTCCCACTCTAATAGATGCTGCCCTCCCTTGCTTCTCACTATTCCTTCCTAATCTGGGAGTTTGGGAGCGTGGCGAAGAGGTAAGGGAATAGTCTGCATTCATCCCATCACTGTTCCCTGCCATTTCATTAGACATGGGCCATTCCACACAGTGATGGAAGCTCTTCTCTCTCATATTATGAGGCTAAAATGTGTGTTCATGTCTTGTAAATGAGAGAGACAAAAAAAAAATTACAGAAAAAAAAATAAGATTCATGTCCTGCTTTATGTGTATGTGAAAATAATGAGTGTGTTCCCTCTATCTGTTTAGTGTGGCGGCATTCTGCGCTTCTTTTTTTCCAAAGAAAGAGAGAGTGAATGATGAGCGAGAACCCTTCTAAAAACTACATCTAAAAACACCAAAACTAAATCACAGTTTTCACCTAAACCTTTCCATGTACTGCTGAAAGGTGTTAGTAAAAACTGTAAACTTAACAGGAAGTGTCTCATCTCTATGCCCCTGCTCTTTGACGTTGTTATGTCTCTTTCTTTGCAGTCCTCACTATGTCTTTAAGAAAGATGGACATCCTTGTCATCGCCCATCTGGCAGGGAAGATCACTATGATCACTGTGTACTCACTCGACAATTGCTCAGCTCCTCTGCAGATAGAATAATGGTGCCACATTTCTTCCCTGGGATCCCTCTGTGGAAGAACGACAGAAGACAAGAAAAGCCCAGTAAAGACATGAAAAGATCTTTTCTATTGATCCCTCCCTCGTTTTTGATTAATCTCTAAAGGTCACCAATGTGTTGGAATCCTTAGAGAAGGCAAAGTAATTGTCTGTAATTCTGACTCCTTGTTTCACTGGTTTTCCCAAAAAGGAGAGAGGATGTCATGTTAGAGAAGGAAGGACGTTCATTTTAGTCATAGAAAGTGTGACATACAGTCTAACGAACATATCTTTACAGCTTTCGTCATGAAGAGAGTCAAAATTAATAAGCCACGAGAGTTACACTACGATAAATGTATTACAAATACTTCACTCTATAGTTACATGCTATCAGCGGTATCATGAATAGTAATCCAGTTAAATGAAAAAAGAAAAGAGCTATGTAAAGTTTACACCACAATTTCTACTCCAGGATGAGTATAGTCACATTGAATCAAATGATGGGATATCTGACCTTAGTACATGTTTCAAGACAAACCAATCCATCATATCCCTGTTTGTTCACAACAAAGAAGTCAGTCTCACCACCTCAACTGAGGAATTTGATAATCTAATTCAAGCTTTAGCTTCTTGATCTCTTGGCCACACCAAGGTGTAAGCTAGAACAAAGAGAGATCTTACTTTAGCAATACAACTTTACAATCATCTGCTTGAGGACACTAAATTGGTAGTTTTTAAATTATAAACAGACTCCAGACAGTAGTGTCAGGCCTGTAAATTTTATGGACTGTTTTTCAAACGAGAGAGAAGGCTGCACGATTACAGAATTAGAAGGGCCCTTGAAATTGCGTGGGTTTAGCTAAATCCTATTTCAACCCCCCACCCAAAATCCTTACCACACATTTCAAGAGGCCGAGTCTGTGAATTCTACAAAGCAATGGTCCATGTATGGGAGGTAAACCTCCAGACAGTTTGTCCTTTAATGTGGCATCTTACTCATTATTGCTCTGCCATGACCGCACAAGAAAATGTCCTCCACAGTGCATGCTATGAGCCAAAACATTTTTTAACTCTTTTTTTGAATGTTTGATTTTGATTTTTGAACCCATCCCAGTAGCTAGGAGCAATGGGCAGGACCAACTCCAGTTTGTCTTTTCATTGCCTCGGTCAGGGGCACAGACAGGAGTATAAACCCTAACATGCATGTCTTTTTGATGATGGGGGAAACCGGAGCACCCAGAGAAAACCCACCGCAGACATGGGGAGAACATGCAAACTCCACACAGAGGATGACCTGGGATGACCCCTAAGGTTGGAGAACCCCAGGGTTTGAACCCAGGACCTTCTTGCTGTGAGGCGAAAGCGTGAACCACTGGGTCACTGTGCCGCCCGGACGTGTCATGATAAGTAGCTATCACTGAAAATGTTTAGTGTTTACAGTCTTCAAATGTCAGTCATAGTGCAAATCCAGAGCAAACGAGATAGCTAGAATACACAGACCGAGTAGGTCATACCACACTTCTATGGCTCTCACCCTCTCTGCTGTCCTCTACCGTTCAGCACCTCAATCGTTTCCATCACGAATATCATTGTTTGACTTACAATTTCACTTGTTTCGTTTTTACCTTTACCCATGTCTCTGTCTCTCTCTATATATATCTAGAGAGAGAGAGAGAGAGAATGAAAATTTAAGTTTTGGCCTTTCAGACAAGACTAAATCTCATTAGTCCTCAAGTCTGGGAAGAGGTGACAGGGTAGATTTGAAGGAAATCTTTGGGAAATCATATTGATATAATGAGGACACCATGAAAAGTAAACACTCACTCACTCACTCAGTAGAACAATTCATATAACTTTCAGTAACTCTCTTTTTCTCATACAATTCTGTGCATTCACTGTTAGTTCTAAGTAAAAATTAAAATAAAAAAAACTAATGAAAAACAAATGATTCATTTAAACTGTTTACCCCTGGTTTTAATAAAACTGGTTTTAATAAAAGGCCTTTGAAACAGTAAAAGTATATTACTTGATGCAAAATGAAAATCTACAAGGCAAAGAATTGCTCACTTTAAGATCATTAATCAACAAAAGTCCACCCCACACATCAATATAAGAGATCTGGATAGAGATTTGCTGGCCGCCAATCAGACTATTTTTGTGTGTTAGAAAATAAAATTGAACCAATACAAGGAAGTCTCTGGAGGTCTTCCCTAGAAATCCCCTCCACTTCCATTAATTTGACCTTTGTTATCCACAAGTTTCCTGGGGGGGGGGTCGTCACTGGGTAAAAAATTGTCGGTAATACTTCCGGTGTTTGGCGGAAGCAGTACCACAGACCGGCGACAGATTTGGCTGAAGAAGTGTTAGCGATTGCTGTTCGTGTTTAAAAAAAGATGATAGAAGTTGCTAACCTTCATATAAAATATGGTTATGGAGCTCGGGGACAACATGTGCTGTTCGTGGTTGTACGTACAACAGACGACACTTAATGAGTGGCTTAAATGGGAGCCCTTCGATCATAAACCTGAAACTAAATCAGACTGTTCCTGTCAGCGATGGTACAATTTCCATCGCCTCCCACAAGACGACAAGGCAAACGGAAATTGGATAAAGAGCTTAAACTTAAAAAAGCTCCCTCAAACTCTTTATATTTGCTCATCTCACTTTGTTGATAAGAAGCCAATGCTGGATAACCCTTACCCAACACCTTCTCTGGGTTACGAGAGGCCACCTGAGAAGAAGAGCTGCCGGCTCATCAGGACTCACCATGTCACAACAACAGGTAAGTTAATGTGATGTCGACTAGTTTGCTAGCTTTTTTTACACCACGTTTTTTTCAGTTTTCAGAATCTGACTATCCCTGACTATTCTTAACTTAAGCATTGTTTTTAAAAATATCATTAGTATAAGAAAAACCTGTCTGCCATGGTGACAGGCAGGTGACCTGAAATTTTTACTTGCCACGGACATTTAATGTTACCCTTTATTTGGCAGGTGCTAATTTCATTCCCTGTTTTAACCAACAGATACAGAATATTTATTTTGAAAATATTAAACCTAGGCCATGTATCCTGATGTCTGTGTGCAAGTTAGAGTCTGATTAGCCAACCCTAGTCCCCCATACAACACCACTTGGTTTAGAGTGCTTATTTGCAGTAAAGAATAGTCTGACAACAGCTACAAGTAACGCAGTGTTTAAAATTGTTTATTTAAAGTAGCCCTAATTTGTTATTATTTGCCTTTCCAGATCCTTCACAAATTATATCATAAACTAATCATTAATTCATGTTAATCCGAACATTGTACTTTACATTTGTGTACATTTAATTTCTGTCCATCTTTGTGTACTTTTCCATCTGCTTGAACTGATAACTACTGAAGGAATACATCTCATGTTTTTTGTGTTTTGTACTGACCAACGTGCCTGTAACTCAGTGTTGTATTGTATTGTTTGTTTGTTCCAGGGCAGGTCTTTCTTGAAAATAGGATCCCGTTGTCTCAACGGGATTACCTATAGAAATAAAGCTTAAATGAAAAAGTTAAAAAAATGTTGTGACCTAAATATGCACTTTATGCATTAACTACAGGTGAGTCTGGTGAGATGGAGGTTTCTGAGGAGCCAGGTCCTATTTAAAAGACTTTTCATGATGCCCAAACACAGTGGGCAGACCCAGCAACTGAGGACTACAGCTACTCCAAAGGAGCAACCATCACATATGGCTTGACAACAACACCATCCCCCGAGAGGTCGCTGTCTGTTGCAGATGTTACACTGAAAGATGATGCAGACTGCCTGCTGTACACAGGGATTCCATTGCTAGAGATCAACACTCTTGTGTCTTGCTTACAAGGTTTTGCCCCCATATCTCATCAATGCCAGTTGTAGACCAAATCCTGTTGATACTAATGAAACTTAGACAGAATAAAATGTAAAATGTAAATACTCAAGTAATGTATAAGTACCTCAAAACTGTACTCAAGCACAATACTTGACTAAATGTACATAGTTAGTTGTGAGATTTGATGTTTTGTGCCACAACAACAACAACAACATCATATTAAGCAGTGGATTAATTGAAGTACAGTACAATTTTTGGTTCAGTAGATTTATTTGTAAAAATATCACAATAAAATTACATTTTTCATGTGTTTTCATGTCATTACTTTAATGATCTTCTACAGAATTGCTGTTGCATGACTACAAGAGCGTCCTGGTCCTGTAATACATGAGCAAACCGCTGTCTGTATGTCACCTGTCACTGATGATAGCACCCAAGCCTTATGATGAGATACGTGCAGGCTCTGACTCGGCTCTATGTCTGCTTTTAGGTAGACAAGGTCGTTTCCAACATCCTTGAATAACACCCGGCTGACTTTATTGCTGTGTAGATATTGGTACGCCTCAGAACTTATCCAAAGGAGTTGAATCAAGTGCAACTGGACCTGGTATATATCCAGGTATATATATCCAGGTATATATCCAGTTGCACTTGATTCAACTCTTGGATAACCATGACCTGGATGAATGAGAACATTCACAGACATGCCTCAGAACTTTTTAAACTGCTCATCACCTTTGTAACTGCAGACAGTGTCAGTTAAGTTTTTAGTTTTGTTTTCTGCATTATAATTTTGGTTCCTACTTCTCACCTGTATATTGTAGTACGGAGGGCGGAACTAATCTCCGCGGCTCTATTGTTACCGGCAATTTAAGAATGTAGCACCTCGATATCAAGCGCCAAAAATAATAGCACTAACAGCGACAACAAGAAAATAGCAGCACACAAGACAAAGCTAATTAAGAGGAAGACAAGTTAAGATAACAAGAAGATTTAATTGTATACTTACCTGTAAGACCTGAGGAAAGAAGATAATCTAGACGGAGACCAGACGAAGTGAAGAATTTAGCCCCTCTCAGTACTAAGCAGTTGACAAGGTAACGTTATGTGTTGCTAATTGTCTGTTGTGCTAGCTAATTTGCTAATGTGCTAACTATATGTGCAGTTATTGAGAATTGACGTACATGTATGTATTTTATTTATGTATTTATTTATTTTAATTTTAATTTGCTCTCAACCCAGTCTCACGGGTTGGCCTGTTCCCGAAGAATAAACCCCGTTCCTATCCAAGACTTGCTTCATTGTGATTACTGAGTGGAGCTACAACCTTACCATCACAGGCAACGGACTCAACAAAATAGCTGAAAATGCTACCATACATGCTACGAGGCCACTTCTTCACGTCATCTTCCCAACCATCTATTACAGACAACAAAGATATTCTTAATTCACCCTATTTGAGCTCCGTGAGGTTGTGTTCCCACATCATTAGCTAATTTGGCTGGCCAGATCTTCATGAATGAATGAAATGCCGTACAAATCGCTCTAAGAAAGACGGTTAGCGTACTGTTACAGTGGAAAACGCCGGTTCCGGTTCAGTGACAGGACGCGCCGGAAGTTGCGCCCATAATTCACGCAAGGTATCATGGGGGCTAAGAATAAGGTGGATAGGGCAGCACCAAAGATTTCCCATGCCATTTGAATTTAATTTTAGAGTAGCTTGTTGTCTAGTGACACAAAGTTAAAGTGTGTGTGTGTGTGTGTGTGTGTGTGTGTGTGTGTGTGTGTGTGTGTGTGTGTGTGTGTGTGTGTGTGTGTGTGTGTGTGTGTGTGTGTGTGTGTGGTATTCACTTTCCCTGACATGAGGACCCTAAAGTTTATTGCAGCCATAAGGAAAGGGTGGTAATTGGCTCATTCATCAAGTCTGTGCTTTGTGTCACATTTAAAGAGATGTGCTTCTTCTCTTTATTTGACTGTGTGTGTATATTTGTTCATGTGTGTGTTTGATGCAGGGCTGTAATGAGAGACACATTCATTCCTCTACCTTGATTCATGGATTATAATGTTATTACATTATAGCGTGTAATAAGAGATGCAAGCTCAATGCACACTTTGATTACCATTCTATTCTATTCTATTTACTATGCAGGAGAACTAGATAGAAATTATGTTTCATTTTCAACTTTAAACAATTTCCGATAGTTAGTCAGTTCATTGTAAGCCACAATTAAATTGCCATAATCATATTGTTTGCCCATCGGGTGCTATTGATCTCTGGCAAGAAGGTCCCTTCTACAGCTTGCACTGTTTTGGCTGAGAACTCCATACAGTTTGTGAGCAAGCAGCTCTTCAGCAGGGCCAGACTGGGATCAAATATTGGGTTTGGACCTCTGATTCTCTGGTTCCTTTAACAGTTTTGAAACCTTAACTTTTAAAATTGTGTGTGATAACCCAATTTACTGTATAACCATTTATCGACCCCCCAATTATTCTATGTTTTCTTAATAAATTCTCTGAGGCATTATCCTCTCTTGTTCTTAAATTTTATAGGGCTACTATAGTTGGTGATTTTAACATTCATACTGATAACCATTGTAAGTCATTTGTCATAGATTTTTTTTTCAAGATTTCTAAATCTTTTAAGCTTGTGCAGCATGTCACTGGCCCCATACATAACCGTGGGCACACCCTTGATTTAGTTTTCACCCTGAATATCTCTCTTAATTCCCTGAATAAGATTGATATTGTCTCTGACCAGAAATGCTTTGTTGCTTCTTTACCGCCTACTAAAACACATCAGAAATGTATAATTCACTCTCGCATCTTTAACAAGCAGTCAGCAGCCATGTTTTCTAATTACATTTCCAGTCTGGCCAGCTGCCCTCCTCACTTCGTCAACATTAATGGCCAAGTTAGGTTTAATGATTTGTGTAAACCTGCCCTTGATATTTTGGCTCCATATACTTCCAGGGCTGTCCCAGTTATTAACACAACCCCTTGAACCAATGAAGTCATCTGTAAAAAAAAAAAAAAACGAAGGGACTATAGGAAGGCTGAACGCAGATGGAAAAAAGCTACTTGACGTTCATGAACTCTATATGAAGGCATCATTATCAAATCTGAATCAAGCTATTAAAGATTCGAGAACTGCTTACTTGTCTGACTTGATGGATAGTAATAAACATAACCCAAGGTTTCTGTTTAGTACTATCAATCAGCTTGTGAATCCCTCTCTTCCTACCATTTCTGCCTGTTCTGCAAATGACTGTGAAAATGTCTTGTCTTTCTTTGTTGACAAGATCGATGGTCTAAGGTCCAATTTTACTGCCACTGCCCCCCCCTGCAGCTGTCTGATTTTAATGTCGGAATTTGCTCCCGTTTCTCTGCAGTTCCTTGTAAATACTGTAGCCCTTATGCACCCCCTCCTCCAGTCCCTGCGATATTGTTCTGATAAAAGTTTTAAAATCCATCCTCCCTGGCTTAGGTCCCAGCCTGCTCTCTATCATCAACTGCTCACTCACATCCGGGTACCTAACTGACTATTTTCAAATTGCCTGTGTTCAGCCTGTCCTCAAAAAACCCTCTCTTGATCCAGCAAAGGTAGAGAATTATAGACTGATTTCCAAACTTTATTTTTTATCCAAATCCTTGAGAAAAATTGGTACTGACCAAATCCTGCAGCTGACTGAGGGTTATAACGTTTTCAATAACTTTCAATCCGGCTTTTGTCACAAGTATAGTACTGAGACTTTGTTACTAAGAGTGTCCAATGACATTCTTATGCATGCTGATAACGGTGAATATTCTTATTCTCCTAGATTTAACCGCTGCCTTTGACACCATCGATCACGACATCTTGCTTGATAGGTTGGAGAACTGGGTTGGCATTTCTGGTACAGTGTTAGATTGGTTTCACTCTTATCTGACTAATATATATTTTAATGTTTGTATTAATAATCATGTATCCTTGTCAGCTCCCCTACTGTGTGGAGTCCTTCAGGGGTCTGTCCTTGTCCTCTTCTTTTTATACATGCTTTCTCTGGGTCATTTGTTTAGTCACTTTCAAGACATATCATACTAAACCCAATAACCCGAATCAACTGTCCTCCCTCTATGATTGCTTAGCTGCCACCAAAGACTGGATGTACCTGTACCTTTATTTCCTCCATCTAAACCCTGACAAACTGAAGTTCTCTTAATTGGTCCTGAGAACTTTGCCACTTTGTTCAGCTGCTAGACTACTAACTAAAACTAGCCGTAGGTCCCATATTACCCTTATTCTTGCATCCCTCCATTGGCTTCCCATAAAATTCAGAATAATCTATAAGATCTTATTGACATGATCTTGCGCCCAGTTACATTTCTGACCTTCTCATTCCTCATTCTATTTCCCGACCACTCCAATCCTCAGGCTTTTATCCATCCCCCACTCAAACTGCAAAATAAAAGGTGACTACACCTTTGCGGTTTTAGCCCCAAGCCTCTGGAATAATCGTGCCCAATCTATTAGATTTACTGAATCTTTGGACTGTTTTAAGCAGCTTCTAAAAACCCATCTTTTCAGGTAAGCCTTCTTATAGCTCCCCATCCCTGCCTTCTGTTTTGACTTGTTTTTAGCTTGGTCTGTTACTCCCTGTGCCATGTTTTATATTCATTCAATGTATTTTCTGTATTTACTCGTATTTTATGTATTGGGTGTAAAGCACTTTGTCACTGTGTGTTTTTAAAAGTGCTATATAAATAAAACCATACTTACTTACCTACCACAATCAGCCCCACAAATCCTCTAACCCACTCCTCACTCTCATTAAAGACACCTTTCAAAGAAAGTATATTCAGAAATCTACAACTTTGTTGTCTAGCATCTCTTAAATTAGTTTTCAAATACAAAGGACTGCTCAACAATCGAATAAATGATACATTTGTATCAGAGATCATACACTTGCTCATCACTTCAAATCAAGTCATAATGACATCAGCATAACTTGTGTTACATGCCATCCCATTGCAGCTGTTCACCATGGTGTCCTCTCTGACACCGGTGACATCTGATTGATACTAATAATAATGATAATGGATTACTTTTAAATGGCACTTTATCTAGACACCCAAAGCGCTTCACAGTGAAGGGGAGACACCTCAACCTCACCTCACCTCAACCAATGTGTAGCACCCACACGGGTGATGCATGGCAGCCATTTTGCGCCAGAATGCTCACCACACATCTGAGGTGGAGAGGAAGGAATCATTGAGCCAATTACACAGGGGAATGATTAGATGGCCAGATGGAGTGAGCCAGGTGGAATTTTGCCAAGACACCAGGGGACCCCCTACTCTTTGTGATAAGTGCCATGGGATTTTTAATGACCACAGTGAGTCAGGACCCCCCCTTTTTTCTCATCCAAAGGACAGCATATCCACAGTATGTGGAGATACATATACAGCATGTAGTGCGACAGGGCCACAGTACAGTGTCCCCGTCACTTCACTGGGGCATTGGGACTTTTCTTTTGTTGTTTTTTTTTTTGGTGTGTTTTTAATTAGGACCAGAGGGAAGACTGCCCCCTACTGGCCCAACAACACCACTTCCAGCAACAACTCAGTTTTCCCGGGAGGTCACCCATCCAAGGACCAGCCAAGCCCACACCTGCTTTGCTTCTGTCATTCGGCAGTGAGTTCTGCCACAGCAAAATTAATAAGTTAATTAAGGGAATTTGGCTGTATCTGCAATGAGAGACTCAATTTATTTTTCCATAATTTTTCATACCCGCCTGCTTTGTTCTTTTTCCAGTGGCTTTTGTGTGTTAATCGGTAAGCTGGGCTCATTAGCAAATGATAAAATTCATATAATACAACACCCCAAACCTGTAATTTAGATGCTGTTTATTAAAGAAGAGAAAAGGATGACCCTCAAAGGTCTGAATGGCCCTTGAAATTGATCAGGAAATGCTCAATCATCTATCAACCCACTTGACACCACCTCAATCTCTATGGAACTGTCTTGGATCCAGATTCACTGATACAGCCAAGTCAAACCAGTTCAGGGTAGTAGACACACCCTTAGCTATTGAAAATTATCAGCTACCTACATCTTAATAGCTTACAGTATATTCTCCTATCAACGAAGTTGAAGTTATTTCAGCTATTCATGTTTTAGAGGAGGAATATCTTAAACCTGTTGTTTATTCCTTCTCATCTGACAGACATTCACTTTTTTCTCTTATAACATGTGAGGATCCATCACTTGAGATGGTGCTTTCTAGCTGTGCAGCTGTGTGAAAGCTGTTGCAGAGGGTGGTGTGTGATAGGGCACATGTGCAGTGTGTGTGTGTGTGTGTGTGTGTGTGTGTGTGTCAGAGAGAGAGAGAGAGAGAGAGAGAGAGAGAGAGAGAGAGAGAGAGAGAGAGAGAGAGAGAGTGTTTTGATGGAGGCCTTTAATCCAGAGAGTTAAAAAGTGCCAATGATCCATTGTTCAGAAATAAGTCTGTGTGACCAGACTTATATCCGCACAATGGATCAATGGCACTCAACGGCAGTATGACACAGGAAGCTGTGAGAGTATTATCTCACATCAAAATCACATGTTAAAATGTGTGTATGCTCACACACACACTGAGACTTTCTGAGACAGACAGACACTCCATTTACCACTGGTTAAAAAACAAAGAATTCAATTGATGTGGTGTTCAGCGGAAAGGTTGCTGTTGAAAATTATTCCAAGGTTGCGGATGTGTGGGAAGGGAGACAGAATGGAGTTAACGATGGTGAGGTAGAAGTTGAGAGTGGTATTGGTTAGGGATTTGGGACCAATGATGATCATGTCAGATTTATCACAATTTAGTTTGAGGAAGTTGGCTTGCATGCATGATATAATTTCAGTGAGGCAGTTGGTCAGACTGGAGTAAGTTGAAGTGATGATGGATTTAATGAATTTGTAGCGCTGGATGTCATCGGTATAGCAGTGGAAGTAGAGACCATGACAATGTATGATGTTACCAAGGGGGAGTGTGAAAAGGATGAACAGGAGAGGACCAAGCACTGAACCCTGGGGGTTGCTTTGGGACAGAGGAGCGGTGAAGGAGGTGCAGTTGTTGATGCTGATTGTGAGCTATGGCTTTAGCCACGAGAGAGCAGTACCAGTGATGTTGATGGAGGATTCAGGGTGGGACAGAAGAATGGTGTGATTGATGGTGTCATAAGCTGCAATGAGGTTGAGAAGGATGAGAATGCTGAGGTGGCCACAGTCTGAGGAGAGGAGGAGGTCAATGGTGTTTTTAAGAAGGGCTGTTACTGTGCTGTGTTGTGAGTGGAAACCAGATTGAAATGGTTTGAACAGGTCGTTCGAAATAAGGTGAGCTTTGAGTTGGGAGGTAACAAAACATTCCTGTATTTTTGACAGAAAGGGGAGATTGGAGACAGGACAGAAATTGCTCATGATGTCAGGTTTGAGTCCAGGTTTTCTGAGGATGGGGGTGACAGCAGTAAGTTTAAGCGTATGGGGGACTGAACCAGAGCTGAAGGAGGAGTTAGTGATTTCTGTAATGAGTAAGGAGATAGCTAGGAGACAGTCCTTAACAAGATTGGATGGGATGGGATCCAGAAGACAAGTGGAGCTTCTCATTCCTACCGTAAGGTTGGACAGCTCCATTGGGGACACAGGGGAAAACTTTAATAGGGGCTCAGTGGTAAGGGGAGGGGTTGGAGAGGGCGGGGGAGGTGGCCAGGTTGCTGTAGATGGTGTCAATTTTAGTTTGGAAAAGTGAAAGGAAAGAGTTGCACTTGTTAACTGTAAAGGAATCGAAGGTAATGTCACTGGGTTTGAGAAGTTTGTTTATTGTGGAAAAGAGAGCCTCAGGGTTGGTGGAGCCAGAGTGTATGAGGTGTGAGTAGTAGGTGGACCGGGCTGTGATGAGAGTGTCTTTTCATTGTTGAAGGTAGTCTGTGTGGGCTTGGAGATGCACAGTTAAACCAGTTTTCTTGCAGAGTCTTTTGAGCTGGTGCTTATGGGATTTCATTTGATGGAGTTCAGGAGTATACCAAGGAGTTGAGTGTGTGACTGAGACTATTTTGGTTTTAATGGGGACCAGCTGATTTAAGACAGGAGGACAGTGTGTCATTATAGTAACTGAGAAGATCGGAGGGATTATCAGGCAGTGGTGGAGGGGGGGGGGGGCAGATATTTTACCGGCAAGAGAGCCACAGGCATACCTGTAGTAATACCCTGGATGGTTAGCAGAATTGCAGTATGTAAATGTGACTAAACAAACAAACAAAATAACTTTCATTTCATATATTGAGCCTCTCTGACACCAGGCTTGTACTAAGGCTGAGCCCTTTGGAGGCCCAATACATGAAATGAGAGTGAGTGAGTGAGTGAGTGAGTGAGTGAGTGAGTGAGTGAGTGAGTGAGTGAGTGAGTGAGTGAGTGAGTGAGTGAGTGAGTGAGTGAGTGAGTGAGTTAGTTAGTTAGTTAAGTTAGTTAAATAGTTAGTTTGTTTGTGTTTGTTGTTTTTAAAATAAGTCACCTTTACATATTACAATCCTGCTGACCATCTAAGGTAATTACTACAGGTATGGGGCCTGAATTTCTTCAGGGAAACAAGCTTAAGAGTAGGCCAAAATTACTAGTTTGTTTGTAAATTAGTCAAAAATAATTACCTTAATTGATGTTTGTCACTATTTCCACAGAAACAGACAAAACAAAACAAAACAAAACAACAACAAAAACAAGCCTGTGCCAAGGCTGTGTCCATGAAATGTTACAATTAAAACTGTCATAGGACTAAACCAAATAAATCATTAGAAAGGTCTTGACCTGTAGAGTAATATTATGTCCATCTGAAGATTGTAAATGGCTCCTGCTTTGAAATATTGACCTCTAAACCTTGACCTTAGTGCATGCTGGAAGGCTTGTCATTCAGCAATAGAAGGGGCCACAGACATGCGGCCAACTGTTATAGAGAGCTCTTGACTTCAGCTACTATGTGACTATATCCATATGGATGTAGTCAGTGAAGGCACTGTCAAATAGGGTCAAACTTAATTTTACCCATTTAACAATTAGATATTGTTGATTTATTTAGGATATTTTAGCAAGTATTTTAGAAACACGTTTTGGGATTGTGTTCAATGTCGGAAACATTGCATTCCAACAATTTTCTGGTGAGACCTGAAAGAATCTTCATAACTAACAAACTAAAGAACATATAGACCCTTTTATGACCTACGTTACGCATAGTATGCGCACACATTTTGGCAGCAAAAGAGGCAACTTCTCCATCTCCAATCAATGCAGAGTGCAAGTGGATTTTTGATTGATTGATATTTAAACTTTTAAAATCTCATCTTGTTGTGTTGTGGGTTGCCAGAACAGGTCTAGCAAAACTAAAGGTATTAATTTCTACCTCATTCCATCGGGGAAAAATCCGTTCAATGCAAACAGGCGAAGATTGTGGCTACAAGCAAAAAACGAGTCAAGATAAATACATAAGTGGCTATCATAATAAATAGAAGTTATACTGTAGCATAAATAAGAGCTTATAGCATACAACTGTATGGTTGCAAATAATAAAATCAATTTTTTTGCTGCCAAAATGCATACGCATACTAAATCACATGATCACTGTTTACCAACTGTAAAAGGATCTATACACTCACTGAACAAAGATTATGAAAATAAAACACACATTACTCATGAGAAATATTATCAAAATGCATTTTAATGCCAAAACTATATTCAAATATTGCATTTTCCACTGAGAATAAAAGGAATGTCAGCCATTTTTTTTTCTTCTTTTCACAGACAGAAACTTGACAGTCACATGACATGGACACAGGCTCCACAGAATTAGTGGTGAGTAGGATTCCTCTTGGACTGGATCTAGAGTCTTCTTGTATTCGTATCAGTGATCAACCATGTGAATAGATGATAATGGCCTTCTGGACCTACCATTAGGTGTAGCAGGCCCCTTCTAACCCATATCTATGAGGCTGATAACCACTGATAACACCCATTCAATCAAGTGATAACATTCGAAGCGGGTGCAGACACAGTCATTCTGGTGATGACTGAAAGAGAGATGTAAAGTAATAATCCATTGCCACATTTCTGTCTTTGCCAAGAAAAAACATTTAAGGCAAAGTCATTTTCATCCACATCACTGTTTTGTCCTATATGAACGTAAGTTATTTCAGAAATCAGTTTTTATGACATTCACATGATCATTGGAATGCTAAGGACATTGTGGACATTAGGACATTCATGCTGTCACGGTCACGGCCATGCCTCCAGTTTATTCCTTGTGTTTCCCTTTCCCCGTGTCTTGTGTGCTCCCGTCTGTCTGTCTGTCTCTCTCTATGTGTGTTTGTGTTGTGGAGGTGGCACTCCTCTCATTCCCCCAGCTCCCTGGTTGCCATTTAGCCTGCACACCTGCAATCCATCTATTCATCAACTCAGCAGTATATTGACCCTGGTTGTTCAGCCAATCATCACCAGATCGTTGTTTCAGCCAGTGTGGTAGAGCACATTCCCAGGCCACAGAGAATTGTGTATTCTAAGCTTTACTCATGTGTTATTTTTTATCACTGAACTAATCCCTGTTTCCCTGCGTCACAGGATCATTGCATGCCTGTCTGTTTCCCTGTTCATCTCTCTGCCTGCAAATCAGTCATCCTGCCACGCTCTCAACCCTGCCTTCATCCTTGCTCTGCCTTGCTTCACCAGCCACCAGCCTCCCTCTGCTTTCCCCTGCCATAATCCTCACCTCCATTCACCCCCACTCCCTGAGAACCGCTAATAAACCTCTTCTCATTAATTCTGCTCCGAGTCCGTGTTACATTACATTACAGTCATTTAGCCGACGCTTTCATCCAAAGTGACTTACAATAAGTGCATTTAACAGGAAATCAGGAGAACATCAGAGGTCATAAGTGCATCTTCTCTCTGCGTTTGGGTTCCCCTTGTTGATCGTAACACGTGCTTAGGTACCGATGCTATATTGTATGACATAAGGTCCAAATGGGGATATATTTGCAGAAAAAAAACTAGAAAAAATTTGTTTATTTTAATGTTCCAAGGTAATATTTTAACATCTTAAAACAAAGGCCTTTAAAAAGCAAATATTTTAAGAAGAAAGAAGAAAGCTAATTTATTTTGTCACCGTACCGTACAACAAATTGTATTATTTGAATGAATGTGTTCTCTGCATTTAACCCATCCTATTGTAGAGGAGCAGTGGGCAGCTGCAGGACCCGGGGACCAACTCCAGTTCTTCTTTCCATTGCCTTGATCAGGGGCACAGGAAGGAGTATTAGCCCTAACATGCATGTCTTTTTGATGGTGAGAGGAAACCAAAGCACCCAGAGGAAACCCATGCAGACATGGGGAGAACATGCAAACTCCACAGAGAAAGGACCAAGGATGACCTGGGGTTCAAACCCAGGACCTTCTCGCTGTGAGGCAACAGTGCTAACCAATGGGCCACTGTGCCACCAAGAGAAGATAATAAAAGACTAGACTCTTACATTTACAGCATCAAAACAATTCAAAATGTCCAATGCCAACTGACACAAACATAGGCTGTTCTGATTTTAAGTTCTTACTGGAATACAAAGCACTGCTGATCACTCATATTTTCTACAGTTGCATACACACCACTTACAACTCAAATACTAATACTGTGGCCATGTATTATTTGATATCTCAGGGCGTCCAGGTAGCATAGTGGTCTATTCTTTTGCCTGCCAACACAGGGATCGCCAGTTCAAATCCCCATGTTACCTCCGGCTTGGCTGGACGTTCCTACAGACACAACTGGTTGTGTCTGCAGGTGGGGAGCCGGATGTGGGTATGCGTCCGGGTCGCTGCACTAGCGCCTCCTTTGGTTGGTTGGGGCGCATGTTCGGGGCGGGGTGGGGACTGGGGGGAATAGCGTAATCCTCCAATGTGCTACATCCCCCTGGCAAAACTCCTCACTGTCAGGTGAAAAGAAGCAGCTAGCGACTCCACATGTATCAGAGGAAGCACATGGTAGGCTGCAGCCCTCCCCAGATTGGCAGAGGTGGTGGAGCAGAGACTGGGATGGCTCGGAAGAGTGGGGTAATTGGCCAGGTACAATTGGGGAGAAAAAGGGGGGGGAAAATCACAATATATATATATATATATATATATATATATATATATATATATATATATATATATATATATATATATATATATATATATATATATATGATATCTCATATCTGGGTCCATATTTTCTATAAAAGTTACTAAGTGGTCATGAGTCATGGGGCTTTGCATAAATGTCCAGGCACATTGTTGCATTTGATTTGTTTCTGACTCGGATATGCAGTCTGTCTTTGTAAATTCATCTCCATCAGTCAGATTTGTGTTCTTGTTTTGATTTATAAAATGTCTCACCTAAAAAGTGCAAAAAACTCTTAAAAGATGTACACTATGCACGAATCACAGAGTTGAATCAGTTGATCTGGACACAACATTTATTGAGAGAAACGTTTCATCACTCATCTAAGTGACCTCTTCAGATGAGTGATGAAACAGTTCTCCAAATAAACAACTTTCTGTTATTTCCTTACCTGGACTATTGAGCATGTATAAAGACACTATGCACAAAGTCACCTCTATACACTGCATATTTGTAATTTTTTTCGGGTACCCTAATACATTGTTTTGGGTGCCCTAATACATTCCACTTCAGCAAACTCAGTCTCAAATAGCGATCAAGAGTGAAAGAAGGCACGGCATTCATCCTAGTGGTAGCTTTTACCAATCCTCATAGCACAAACGCCACACTGTGAGCGGAGGACTGGAAAGTAATAGTCCCATGATGAGCGTCCTTCAGGCAGCTTGTCTGACTTGGTGATTATTGGCTGCCATTATGGCAAATCCAAAATCCATCAGTACAATTGGCAGGCAAATAGGTGAATGTCTTGGAAACAAAACACTTAACAATGGCGAATATTAGCTGCTGGATCTGGGGTGGCAAAACAACAATCTGTGATCATCTAATTTATGGACACTGAGGCACACCAATTTGCACAAATATAATTTGATTTTCTAATGAGGAAGCCATGAGATTTAGCACAGATGGTGTTTATGGTTATGCTTCTTGGAGACAGTGAAAGTGGATTAGCCGTTAATATTTTGCTTTAAACTCTGTTCGTGCATGTGTGTTTGTGTCACAGAGGTTCACAATGAACATATGAGGACGCTTGATTTTGAGTGTTAAAGCAAAAGCTAAAGCGAGAAAAGACTATTTAGATGCTCATACATCAAAGTGCTTCTCTCAGAACTGATATAAAAGCACAAAATCATTCTGATGAAGATTTTTATATTGGAGCATTCATAAAGTCTCACCAATTTGATTTATACAAGAGTGCATTGTGCAGTTTTATCTGTATTATAAAGGTAATAGGTTTACTTTGCCCTCATTCCTCCTGTTTGCATCTGCACTAATATTTAAAAAGCGTGCAAGGGACTGCTTCAAGCTAGCTCTCTGTATAGTCTTATTTCAAAATACAGTATATCCTAAAACCATCAAAACTTAATTCTGCAGTATCTATGTGTAGACCTATTATATTCATATTCATTTCATCCTTAATGTATTTCTTTATGTTCCTTGAAAATAAAACTAGTATGTGCATGAGGTGGACTAATGTTTTGTGGACTATTTGTTCTTCAAAAGATGTGAGACAAACAGGACTGCTGTACATATTCATGTACGTCGGATCTACATCGCTCTTTTGATATACCAGCAAACGAATCCAAAATACTGTTGTTGAGGTTATAGATGGAAAATTAATAAAGAGAATTAGCATGAACAAGTTAAGCCACATCTTCTACCTACTATATGCAAGATGTCTGCATTTGGCTGGAATTCATGCAAGTGAGTGTCTGTATTTCAGAGATCAAAAGCACAAGAACAACCTAACTTTCCAGGGATGTGGCGTTGCTCATAGGACAGTAGCACAAACAAAATCTCACCAGGAAACGAGCCTCATGCAACAGCTTTTCATATGCACAGATCTGTTCATACGAATTTACAAACTATCCGGGAAGTCTTCTTTCGTTCACCAGTTACCTCCTAAATCATACGACATTTCTCAAGAATGTACTATTACATAATCACAATGTGGCTTTACAGCAAACAAAAAAAAATTTAACCAAAAAAAGGTTCAAGGGTGAAATAAGGCAGTCACCCCTGCATCACCACTGTGTACTAGAAGTACCATTAGAGATTTAGACCCTTAAAAGACCCTTAACCCTTGAAAGTGTTTTCAAATCTGATTACATTTTCCTTTGTATCTCCAAAGGAAGCAGTCTCAAACACAGGTTTAAGGCAATCAGAGTTTTCTGAACGACGTGAACTCTTCCAATTCAGTAAATAAGTCTGACTGCTGCAATAAAACCTGCAATGGATTAACCCAAATACTACTCTGGTGACCCGCGGAGGCAGCGAAGACAAATCTCCAAGTAGGCAGCACTGTCTCATAATGCTCATTTCAAGATATTGATAGTGGAATTTTCTTATTCCAATTGCAGATTATATTGCTTTTTTCAAGAAAAAGTACTTGTTTTGTGATAATAAAACTTGTTATGAGAAATGTTCATTAAAAAGGAAAATAAATCTTAAAACAAGAAACTTGATGAGATTATCTTTCTTTTTTGGAGTGTCTTGAAACAATTACACTTTCTTGAAATGAGGTACATTATCTGCCAGTGGGATAATTTTTTTTAGAAGCAATACTTGAAAAAAGTATGGGATTTAAAACAAGATAAAATACGCTGGCAAGCTATTCTTTATTTCAGTGATGATTCTGTCAATGGTTCCCCGATCCAGATAAAATTGTAAATATCAAACTTGAAATTCCATTGAGATTTTACTGGGACACCTGTTTCACCTATTGTGTATTTTATTTTCACTCTTTGCTATAGAGGTTCTAGATAAAAGCAGATGACCCATTGACCCTATTCCCTGTCTCTGTTACCATTTGACTGAAGTACTCTTAGTTGATCAGGACAGCATTGATACTAATTAGCCCAGGAAGGAGGACAAGTCTTTGGAATCATTTTCTTTTAAAATCCTATCTCCTTATGGACCCTTAGTGACCAGTGAGGTCCGGCAGCTGCTGAAAGTCCGGGATGCAGCGTTCAAGTCAGGTAACTGTGAGGCCTACAGCGCAGCCAGATCCAACCTCAAAAAGGGCATCAGAACAGCCAAACATAAATATTCCCTACGAATAGAGGACCACTTTCACAATAACTGATCCTCGGCGAATGTGGCAAGGCATTCAGTCTATCACAGACTACAAAAGCTCTAATCGCAGTCCCACTGTCCATGATGCCTCCCTGCGAGACAAGCTAAATCATTTCTATGCCCGCTTCGACAAGGACAATACTGACCCAGCCACAAAAATCCCCAGCCAGGTGCTCACTCTATCAGTCGCAGAGGTCAGAGAATCACTGCGCAGAGTGAACACACGGAAGGCTGCCGGACCAGACGGCATACCGGGTTGGGTCTACCGGGAATGTGCCGACCAGCTGGCTGAGGTCTTCACACCTGTATTTAACCTCTCACTGTCCCAATCTAAAGTCCCGGCATGCTTTAAGACCAACTCTATCATTCCTGTCTCCAAGAAACCAACATCCACATGTCTGAATGACTACCAACCCATAGCACTCACCCCCATTGCCATGAAGTGCTTTGAAAGACTGGTTCTGGCTCACATCAAAAACATTTTCCCCCCACATTCGACCCACATCAGTTCGCCTACCGTCCCAAAAAGTCTACTGAGGATGCCATTGCCACTGCCCTGCACGTTGCTCTGACCCACCTTGAACTTAACAACACATACATCCGGATGCTATTTATAGATTACAGCTCTGCCTTCAACACTATCATCCCCGCCAAACTAACCACCAAACTCCTCTCCCTTGGCCTCAACCCCTCCCTCTGTAACTGGATCCTGGACTTCCTGACCAACAGACCTCAGTCTGTTAGGTTAGGTGACCACTCCTCCTCCACCCTGACCCTCAGCACAGGTGCCCCTCAAGGCTGTGTTCTGAGCCCCCTCCTTTTCTCCCTCTTTACCCACGACTGCCTGCCAACTCACCCTTCAAATGTTATAGTTAAGTTTGCAGATGACACCACAGTCATTGGCCGTATCACCAACAATGACGAGATGGCCTACAGAGATGAGATTGAGCACCTCACATCACGGTGTACTACCAAAAATCTTGTCCTTAATGTGCAGAAGACAAAGGAGCTGATTGTGGACTTCAGGAGGTCTAGAAGCTGCAGCCATCCCACCATTCACATCAATGGGGTGGAAGTGGAGCATGTTTCCAGCTTTAAATTCCTTGGAGTCCACATCAGTGAGGACCTTTCATGGACATTAAACACCCAGGCCCTCGTGAAAAAGGCCCAACAACGCCTGCATTTCCTGAGGAGGCTGAGGAGTGCCCGTCTACCCCCCAAAATTCTCACCAACTTCTACCACTGCACCATAGAGAGCATCCTGACCATCTGCATCTCAGTGTGGTATGGCAACTGCACTTCAGTAGACCAGAAAGCTCTGCAGCGGATCGTCAAGGCGGCCCAGCATATCACCTGTACCCAGCCCCCAGCCATAAAAGACATTTATCACAAACGCTGCCTTCGAAGGGGTCTGAGCATCAGCAGAGATCCCACCCACCCCAACCATGGACTGTTCTCCCCCCTGCGCTCTGGCAGGCGCTACAGGAGCCTCAGAGCCCGCACTACCAGGCTCAAAAACAGCTTCTTTCCACAAGCTGTTGCCCACCTGAACCTGGCTACCCACTGAATGTCTGTAGATATTTTTAAATATTTTGTACTCCAGCTCTTTTTTAACTTATTTTTAGCTTTTGGTCTTCATGTGTGTATATCTTATATTGTGTTTGCTGTGTTTGTCTGTGTCTGTCTTGCACTGTTTGGTGAAGCCACAGCCCTCATTTCATTTTTAACATGTGCCTGCACATTGTTTTTAATGACAATAAATTGAATTGAATTGAACTGAATTATTGTAATTTGAAAGTTACGATTAATGCACTATAGCAGAATTAGTATGGGGATATACTGTGAATTCAGTCTTTTTTATCCACTGGTTTTTCCCCCTTTTTCTCCCCAATTGTGCCCTTCCAATCACCCCACTCTTCCGAGCCATCCCGATTGCTGCGCCATCCCCTCTGCCGATCCAGGGAGGGCTGCAGACTACCACATGCCTCCTCCGATACATGTGGAGCCACCAGCTGCTTCTTTTCACCTGACAGTGAGGAGTTTCACCAGGGGGACATAGTGCGTGGGAGGATCATTCTATTCCCCCCAGTTCCCCCTCCCCCCTCAACAGAAGCCCTGACTGACCAGAAGAGGTGTTAGTCCAGCGACCAGGACACATACCCACATCCAGCTTCCCACCAGCAGACACCACCAACTATGTCTGTACGGATGACCAACCAAGCCAGAGGTAACACAGGGATTCGAACCGCCGATCCCTGTGTTGGTAGGCGACGGAATAGACCGCTATGCCACCCGGACGCCCATGAATTCAGTCTTGAGCTGATTTCACATCCACACTCCAAAGTGCCACCTTATCAGTCACTTTTACACATAAAACAACCCTAAAGTTGCGCCATATAGACTTAAGCATGCTGTAGTTTATGTGATGTGTACTACAGCTTGCAGTATAAAAAGTGTAAAAATGCTCAGTGAAGTTAGGTATGACCTTCACACCATACTGATCTGAAACTAGCGTGATGTTTGTGTTCGCCCCCCCCCCTCCATTTTCTATCCGGTGTCTTAGAATCAATTAATTATCCAGTGTAAATTGCTGGACATAAAAATGGTCCTCTTTTTTCCAGCACCCCTCTCTAGGAGAAAAAAAATGCGGACTTAACTACAAATGAAAGATGATGAAACGTCCTGGTGATCAGTGGAGAACTTCACTGATCCATTTCACACTTGGTGAGTTATCTTAATTAGTCTCCTCACTAACAGAACCAGGCAACGTGGCTGAGTGAACATCTGTTTCTGGGTCACAGAGACAAGGTATTAGTAGAGGAAGAATGGAGTGCTTTTTCAGTTGTGAGACAAGATAGCTGCTGAGGCCCCCTCATAAGGCTGGAATGTAAAACACCTTGGCTAGCCAAGAGGGAGATGCTACCAGGGAGAGAACACATACTGTGTTTGTACTCCTCTGAAATCCAAGTTCTGGTGACCAGAGATCCTCAATATGATGCATCAAGGATCACGTCCATTTCAGAACCAGAGTCACAACCAGAACATGCTTTATTCACCAAGCAAGTCTTGCTGTACTCATTGTGACCATTAGACATGACATTAAAATAAAAAATGAAAAAAGTAAAACAGGCAGCATGGTGGCACAGTGGTTAGTGCAGTTGCCTCACAGTAAGAAGGTCCTGAGTTCGAGCCCCGGGGTAGTCCAACCTTGGGGGTCGTCCTCTGTGTGGAGTTTGCATGTTCTCCCCGTGTCTGCGTGGGTTTCCTTCGAATGCTCTGGTTTCCTCCCACAGTCCAAAGACATGTTGGTCAGGTGAATCGGCCATACTAAATTGTCCCGGGGTGTGTGTGTGTGTGTGTGTGTGTGTGTGTGTGTGTGTGTGTATGTGTGTGTGTCGGCCCTGTGATGGCCTAGTGGCCTGTCCAGGGGGTCTCCCCACCTGCGGCCCAATGACTGCTGAGATAGGCTCCCGCATCCCCGTGACCCTGAGAGCAGGATAAGCAATTCGGATAACAGATGGATTGAACAGTAAAACAAATATGAATATGAGGTCATCTACGGGATCTCTACATGGCAAAAGTAATAGTGCAAGTGTTTGAGAGTTTTCTGAAAAACAAAGAACATCATCTGCAAGAAAATTTGAAATTGTGGTTCTACTATTAAACAGCATTTAACAGTGAACAGCACTTATATTGAAAATATCAGACTGAGTAAAAAAAAAATCAAATACACTTAAATTTACAATCGAATACAATATTTGCAAATGCATGTAATTACTGGTCATACAGCATGTATGGAACTGGCTAATGAAAACAAGTAGCTATAATTGGAGGTGCGGATACAAGCGATGGAGTGATGTGCATGTGAAGACAGAAGAATCACACTTTTATGACTGGTAGCCTGAAAAAGTTTGAATCCTATTGAGTTTTTAACATTGATGGAGAAGTCAATAAAGCTTACTCTAATGTCGGAAGTATTGATTTTGCTGATAGACCTTTAGCTCAGCTTAACTAGTAGCACTGCCACCGATCATGTTGGCAGGCAAAGGATTTGTTGGCATGAACCAGGCTGAATATTTCAGTGGCGGCTGCTGTCCGGCTGGTTGGTTGATTTTGCTGAAGCACTGCTGTCTCAGAGAAACCTCCGCTGATATTCACCCCAACAATATTATGGTCCTTGCTGCCATGAAGGATAGCTGCCATGTGCAGCCTTAAGGCACAATGAATAATCAAGAGTTGCAAAGTCTGTCTTTGAACAAAAAACAAAAAACAAAAAATCCCCATTAATTTATGTTTGGCGGTACAATGGATTTATCTCAATTAGGACTATCCTACACCTGTATATGTCAGAAAACAAACTGATGAAATGGACATACTGAAGGAACCTTTACAACAGTACACCAGCACATCCTCTAAAAGTACAACTATATGCAGTGAATGAAATGTTTCTCTAACACAATTACTGACTTCGCTAACTCTACCAGTGTGGGGAGCAGGAAATACTATTTCAGAGCCATAAAGACAGAAAGCCAACACGGATGCCCACCTGAGACACCCACGTCCTAATTACCCGCTGCTGACTGTACAAAGCCTCTGCCTTCAGAGACCTCATTTGACTTTATTACACCAGCCACCACAAAGATGGCATTAATCAAACGGAGGGGAGAACGAACAACCCCACAGGAAAGTAGAGAAATGAACTGCAATGGCTGTTAAAAGTTTCTGTTCTCTGTCTCTGACAGAGAGTTTGACCCAATATCAAGCCCGTTTCAAATGGGGCATATCTCAAAAAGCACCATTGCCCTGCACTTCAGTAGAGTGTAGTTGAGCTCAGAGACAGGCCTATTTATATTTGAAATCACAGGAGTTAAAGTCAAAGATAAGCAGATACAAGTAGTTGTTGAGTGCATTGTGTTATTCAGTTTACAGCTAATTCTGTATTTCTTTCAAAGGCCATTTCACCTGTTGTGGCACAGGTTGTTAAAAAACTAAAAATGCAATTTCCAAACCAGATGAGCCAAAATGTGTGGAACAAAAAATATTACCCGCACGGCTGGTGAATTTATTGGATGTAATTTTGCTACTGGTCTTTTATCACTCCCACTAACTCATTTTGCCTAACTGACAAACTGTGCTTATATACCACAGTGAAGCCGGGTCGGGCACACACTGACGCAAACACAAGCGAAACACAGAACGGCAGAGACGGAGAAAACTGAGCGACATGCAACTCCGAGAGAAGAGGGTGAGACAGCAGCATCAGCACCATGCACCGGCCGTACACAGGGTGAATGGAGAGAGAAAGAGACATGATTAAATAAAAAGCCTGTAGGGGCGTCTGGGTAGCATAGCGGTCTATTCCGTTGCCTACCAACATAGGGATCTCTGGTTCAAATCCCCATGTTACCTTCGACTTGGGCGGGCATCTCTACAGACACAATTGGCCGTGTCCGCGGGTGGGAAGCCGGATGTGGGTATGCGTCCTGGTTGCCGCACTAGCGCCTCCTCTGGTCAGTCGGGGCGCCTGTTTGAGGGAGAGGGGGAACTGGGGGAATAGCGTGATCCTCCCACACACTATGTCCCCATGGTAAAACTCCTCACTGTCTGGTGAAAAGAAGCGGCTGACGAGTCCACATGTATCAGAGGAGGCATGTGGTAGTCTGCAGCCCTCCCCGGATCGGCAGAGAGAGAGGGAGGGGGCAACAACCGGGATGGCTCGGAAAAGTGGGCTAATTGGCCAGGTACATTTGGGGAGAAAAACAGAGAACCCCCCCAATAGATAGATAGATAGATAGATAGATAGATAGATAGATAGATAGATAGATAGATAGATAGATAGATAGATAGATAGATAGATAGATAGATAGATAGATAGATAGATAGATAGATAGATAGATAGATAGATAAAAAGCCTGTGCTGCAACCTAACGTATGTCCTTTCATCCAAACCCCTCCACTGACAACAGTCTTGTCACAAACTTCTTCTGTCAAACTGACTGATCATTGTAGCGTCATCCTCAAGGATATGAAAGTTGTCTTGCGGACAGATGGCTCTAGTAGGAGGGAACCATGATGAATATTGTCTGCCGGCAGAGGAAATGGAGTTTTGCTCAGATGCAGCAGAGATCAGGGTATTGATACCGGATGAGTTTTCAAATACAAATATTCAGTGGTAACAACATTTTGAGTTCTTAGATTGTGTTTCTGTAATAACTGTGCACAATGGTTTCTTTGTAAAAAAGCAGGGATGACATTTTCAGACAGTCTTAACAGTTTTTCTCATGTAATTGTGTATAACCACAGTGACTTGAGGAAAAGGGGTCAAAATGTATATAATCAAAGAATGCTGAGCAGCCAATCACGTTGTTTAAAAGATAAAATATATTTTTGCAACATAGCTCTTTGCATGCTTCCCTGATTTATTTTCTAGATTTGCTGTCCTAATTGGTTTTTCAAATACACCTACGAAATGCCAGAAGTTGTCCAAATGTTCATATTATCTTTCTGTCATCCCAACAAAAAACTGAACTGAAAACATGAACTCATGATTGAAAAATAGAAATGAATTAGCACAGTAGTTGATTACCATTAATCTCTGTTTTTAAAAGCAGATCGATACTTGATGAGCCTAACTGGTTACAGGGAACAGTACAAACCAGCCCTGACACAAGAGTGATTTCCAGATCGATGGAAGTGCTTTCTGAAAGTAAAATAAATTGCACTCCATTGTTTTCCTGGCTATCACTTTTCACTAAGAAAAAGGTACGCATGTGTCTAATATATACTAAATTAAAATGGATTACTGAATAGAATTTGGTAGGAACAAATCTGAAAAGGCAAATTATTAACAATATTTGTATACTGTACAGTTCCCTCCAATCCATCTTCAGATGTGGGGTCATTACTACTGAGGGGGTCTTTGTTAAAAACAAAATTTCCCTAAAGCTCTTTGCCAATCTGCCTTCTGCTGGCCTTCTGTTGCCAACTGTCTGTCCACATCTGTTAAACAGCAGTCGCAAAGGATGAAATGAAAATATGTTTGTGACATACATTCATATACACAACTAATAGTATCCAAACCAGGTTCGTGTGGGATCAAAGCTGGTACAATTGAATCAAATCTGTTCAATGTGGGATCAAAATTATTTATTTATGGGATCAAATCTGTTTAACGCAGGATCAAATTGTGAGTCAATTGAAATACATGCTGCTTGTGTCTGCTGCAGGGATTTCCCCAACTATTTTATGTCATGGTTTTCATTCGCTCCCATTCCATTGCTGATAAAATCTCCACTCTTGGCCAACACATTATACAAACTGGAAACTGAATCACCATACCCCAAAGTTCAAATTAGGTGATTTTAATCACTGCTCTCTCCACACTCAAAGGCTATATCACCCACCGGTTACCTGCGTAAGTTGGCTGAATAGGATTTTAAAATAGAGGGACCTCATAAAGCTCTTCTTTTACCCCCTCTGGGATAGGCTGATCATATTAAAACTCTACTTGCGCCAGTCTATATTACAGTGGTACAGAAAGTAGGGAAGGAGGTGAGAGCAATTAAAACGTGGATTAAGATGTTGGGGTTTTTTTATTGCACTACTTAGGAACTATTCACAAGTTTTGTATTCAAAGTGTCAAAGTAGACTTGCATATTTCTGACACAACATATTTCATTTTTACCAACATTAATCCTTGAGTGACGAGTGAATTTATTTATTTATTTGTTTATTTTTGGGACCCCCCCCTTTTTCTCCCCAATTGTATCCAGCCAATTACCCAACTCCTCTGAGCCATCCCGGTCACTGCTCCATCCCCTCTGCTGATCCGGGAGGGGCTGCAGACTACCACGTCTCCTCCAATACATGTGGAGTCACCAGCTTCTTCTTTTCACCTGACAGTTAGGAGTTTTGCCAGGGGAACGTAGCGCGTGGGAGGATCACGCTATTCCCCCCAGTTCCCCCTCCCCCCTGAACAGGCACCTCAACTGACCAGAGGAGGCACTAGTGCAACAACCAAGACACATACCCACATTTGGCTTCCCACCTGCAGACACGGCCAACTGTGTCTGTAGGGATGCCTGACCAAGCTGAAGGTAACGCGGGGATTCGAACCAGTGATCCCTGTGTTGGTAGGCAACGGAATAGACCACAATGCTACCCGGACGCAAATGAATCTTTTTTTACTGGGACCCAGGCAAAGAAGAAAATAGGTCAACAGGGAGGTCAAACAGGCTACCGGACAAGCAAAATCACTGTAAGAACATAGAACTGAACAGAAGTTTGAACACAGTAACAACAGAGAAGCCTGGCAAGGCATTAAAATATGTCTGCTATGAACACACGTACTGCAAAAAGACATGCGAGTATGGTGTGGAGCAGCGAATTGTCTCTGCCAAACAGACAGAACAGTTTCTACATTTGCTTGGAGAGGCATGATGTTTCACTTGACATGATGGAGCTCAAGACTCACACCAATCTCCCCAATCACACAAGGAGGCTGATGTGTTAAAACTGCTCTGATCCACACCAGTCAGCAAAGCCCCTGGAACAGATGGGATCTGTGATAGGACGCTCAGACACTATGTAGACCAACTCAACTGGTTCCTGATTCAAATTTAATGGTCTTCTTTGGAACCCGTACCCAAAAAGTAAGGCCCTATTCCCTTAAAAGTATAATCTGTAATGCGGGGAATTTGCAACCTCTATGAACCCCCCCCCCCTTCATTTTTTTTTTTTGGTTGTTTGTTGTGTGGGTTGGATTAGCGATGGGGAGACGGGAGGGACAATGATAGTCTGTGAGGGAGTGTGAGCAGTGAGGTACAAAGTTTCTATCATGGTGGAGTCATTAAAGCACACACACTTCCAAAGCAAGTAAGCCCATGACTGCTCTTGAAATATGAGCTCCAGAACATCGGCAAGTCCCGAAATTACAGATTCTACTTTTATTGATCATAGGCACTTTGTCTTAAAGGGAAATGATCACAATTTTCAACATTATCGCTGCATATATATGTTGTAAGGATAACACTCCGCGAGCAGCCATAACAGCGAAGTCTTCTACACGTCTCTCAAACACTACTGAAATTGTGTGGAACAGTGTCCACCAATTACATCACTGGCGAACTACTTGTGAATGTGAAAACTACAATCCTTACTTCCTGGTTTGCCGATACCTTTTGGTGGGCTACACAGAAATAGGCTACATCATAAGAAAACGCGAATAACAATGCTACATACAGCTGTTGTAGCAAATGCCCCAGAATGTCATACACAGATGGCGATTCACAGATTGTCAGTCTGTGATGTCACTGGCAGACACTTTTCTGCACAATTTCGGCAGCGTTACAGAGACACACAGAAGACTGCTCAGTATTATGGCTGCAAATGACATGTTATCCCAGCAACATAAATATACGGTTTCATGTTGAAAACCTTTATTGTTTGCCTTTAACTTTCCTTTTAACGAAGGCTCATGAGAAGATCTTGACAGATCGTACATTATGTCTGTTACAGCCACCCAACTGGATCATACAGGGCCAGAGGGATCCTTGAAGATCCTAAACTGTACCTTCTAGATATACCTTAGCTTCTACAGATGGAGCGATAACTGTACTGCTCCCTCAATGTTGTAAACTTCCCAGAAGTGTTGGAACAAAGATGAACAGCAAGCCAAACTCGAAGTCAGGGGAATTTAATGACGTCTTGCCATTAACTATAGTGAAACGACGACGACAACGACGAGTGAAACTGTAGAGAAGAAAATAAAATACAATTTTGAGCACCTACGCTAAATGTAAAAATATACATAGGTGTAAAATATCTGCATATAGATATACCATTATCTATCAAAAGTAACCTGAATTACAGTAAGACTGTATAAAATCTCTACGGCTAACTAGCTAAAACATCTATTTCTGCAGCTAACATATAGCTATTTACCTAATATCTGTAGCTAATGCAAAACTATCATAGTAATATCCAGTATTGCTAACACAATGCAACTCAATAATGTAGCTAACACATGCAAACGAATAGCTAGCACACAATACAGCTTAGCTTATAGATCCGGTTTTTCCTAGGCTAACAAAACTACCCTATAAAATATTCAAACTACACAATATACACCTACAAACGTTACCAAAGATGTACACTATTATTTAGACTTACAGTCATTGCTTTCTGATGGCATTAAACAGAATGATGAGCAAAGATTGAGACATGCAACAACTTTTTCTACTTTCTTTCAGCGTATCAGACTGAGATCGTTTAACAACGGAACTACCGTAACTGCACTTCCTGTTTCATTCTTCTTCTTGTGCAGGTGGCGCTAAATCACATCTAAACAATAGCATGCAGCCACCCAGTGGTTGAAAGTGGTATTACATCAACATAAACACTGCGCAGGCAGAACACTCCCCGCCTGGCATTAATAGATGCCACTACCTTAAAGTCTCTTAGCCATGGATTCTATTACTTCAATATGTACCGCTCTGGTACTCATGCATGTGAACAGTATGGCCCACCGCTTGCTCTGGGCAGCACCTCCTCTGGTGCGTCTGGTGGCGACTGTCCATGGACCGAAAACGTCCAATCCCACATAAGTGAAGGGAGGGGAGATGCTCAGGCGTTCAGAAGGAAGATCCGCCATCTTCTGTACTGCCAACTTCCCTCTCAGTTTCCGGCAGATTACACAGTGATGAAGGATGGAGCACACAAGTCTCTTTCCTGCGACAATCCACAGGCCAGCTTCTCTGATAGCTCCCTCTGTGAACTGTCGGCCCTGGTGCTTGACCTTTTCATGATGATGATGTACTATCAGTTTTGTGACATGACTCTCCTTTGGGAGAATGATAGGGTTCTTGACCTCTGAGTCCAGAGAGGAATATCTCAGGCATCCGCCGATTCTCATGAGACCACCCTCCATGAAGGGGTCGAGACTCAGAAGTGAGCTTGTCTTGGAGATCTGTCTTTTTCTTTGCAGGTTGGCGTACTCCTCTGGATACGCATCTCTCTGCACAGGGCTGAAGATCATCTTCAGGAGTGCAAGGTGTATGGCATAGATGCCAGCCTTTGCATGTTTGAGGTGAGTTTGTAGGGCTCGACTTAAATGAACGAGCTTGGTGGATCAGGTAGGCAACAGCATCCAGAAGGGACTCCCAGGTGGAGAAACGTTGGAACCGTTCTGAGGTAAGTTGGCCTTCTTTCGTGTGAGTGGCGAGGGTGGTGACTTGTGGTCGTACATCCACGTCCAGTTCAGGTTCCACAAGCTCAAATGACTGCTGTTCCACAGGACGAGGAGGCTTGTGAAGGAAGTCAGGTCCGCTGAACCACATGGTGCTGGCGAGCTTGGAGGCAGGGAGGGACCTGGTCGCTAAGTCAGCTGGGTTCTGGTCTGTAGGCACATAATGCCACTGTTGTGGAGAGGTTGTCTGACGTATACGTTGAACCCGATTATGCACATATACGTAGAAGCGCTTGGACTCGTTGAATATATATCCAAGGATGACTTTGCTGTCGCAATAGAACTTGACAGAATCTAGCTTGTGGTCTAGCTCATCGAGAATCAGTTCAGCCATTTCAACCGCAAGCACAGCTGCACACAGTTCAAGGCGAGGGATCGTGGGCTCGGGACAAGGAGACAGCTTGGCTTTTCCGAGGACGAAGCCAACGTGGCACTCTCCATCTTCAAAGACAGTTCTTAGGTAAGCCACTGCTCCTATGGCCCAGTTTGAAGCATCTGAGAAAAGGCACAACTCTGTGTATGTAGCCTTGGAGAACGACTGTGGAGTGTAGGCTCGTGGAACATGGAGACTGCTCAGATCTAGAAGTGATCCTTTCCATGTTTCCCAGCTTCCTCTCTTGTCTTCAGGAAGTTCGGTGTCCCATTCTTCTGCATCGGTGGACAGTTCTCTCAGCAGCGCTCTTCCTTGAATTGTCACTGGTGCTGCAAAACCAAGGGGATCAAAGAGGCTGTTAACAGTTGAGAGCACGCCATGACGAGTGAAGGGCTTGTCACTCACTGCGACCTTGAAAGTGAATGTGTCGGAGTTGATATCCCAACACAAAGGCTCCTTTGTGTGGGGAGCTCTTCATCTTTCAGACCAAGGTCCTTTAAGTCTTTGGCCAGGTCCTCAGGTGGGAAGGCTTGCATCACTTTGACGCTGTTTGAAGCAATTTTATGTAGCTTCAGATTCGACTTGGCGAGGGACGCTTGGGTGCGTTTGAGTAAGTCGATGGCCTCGGATTCAGAGGGGAGGGAGTTGAGTCCATCATCCACATAAAAGTGGCGCTCGACGAAGCGGTGTGTGTCGGACCCATACTGTTCTTCGCCCTCTTTGGCGGCTTGTCGAAGGCCGTAGATTGCGACGGCTGGGGAAGGGCTATTCCCGAACACATGCACTCACATGCGATACTCTGCTATCTCTTTGGTCAGATCATTGTCCTTGTGCCAGAGAAACCTTAGAAAGTTCCTGTGATCCTCTTTGACTAGGAAGCAGTAGAACATCTGCTGTATATCGGCTGCTACTGCGACCAGTTCTTTCTGGGATCGGATCAGCACTCCCAGAAGAGAATTGTTCAGGTCGGGTCCAGAGAGCAGGACATTGTTCAGAGATATGCCAGAGTACTGTGCACTCGAGTCAAACACCACACGTATACTGCCTGGTTTGTGCGGGTGGTAGACCGCGAAGATAGGCAGATACCAGCACTCCTCCTTCTCTTGGAGTGGGGGTGCTTCCTCGGCATGTTTGTTCTCGAAGACCTTTTCCATAAAGGCAACAAACTGTTCCTTAATTTCTGGCCTCTTGTCCAGGGTGCGTCGTAAGGACGTGAGGCGAGAGAGGGCTTGCTCTCGATTGTTAGGAAGAGGTGGTCTGGGTGTCCGAAACGGAAGGGGAGCAACCCAGCTGTTCTGTTCGTCTTGGTGAACCTCTCGCTGCATGATTTCGAGGAACACTTCATCCTCGAGTGACATGGCACACTTGTCGCTTTCAGTTCTCTGAAACACAGTAAGTCCCAGCTTTTCTTCAGTTGGCATGTCAGAAGAGATGTGTTTGGACACGTGAGTGGATACACTATGCCCGGACTCCCCGCCGTAGCTTGTTCTCTCCTTCAGGCAGACACGTTTCGGGTAAGGAGTGAGAAGGGATGGGCGCCCGTTCTCCAGGACGTAGTCTTGTACATGCTCACATTCGGGTTGTGGGCATTGTTGATGCAAACTTCCCCCACAATCACCCACCCTAAGTCTAAGCACTGTGTGAAGGGTGCATTGTGCGGCCCGTTAATCTGCTTTCTCACTTTGTGCACTCTGATAATGTCTCTCCCCAGTAGAAGTAAGATTTCAGCATCTGGGTCGAGCTTTGGGAGGTGAGGAGCCACGGTCTTCAGGTGAGTGTGTGAAAGGGCAACTTCTCTTGTAGGGATCTCTGCTCCGTTAGACATGATCTCATTGCACTCAATGAGAGGAGGGAGGTCAAAGCACTCACCAGTTTCCAGTGCTTCTATCTGGAAGCCAACTGCTTTTCTTCCAGTCATCTACATGACGCCAGCACAGGTCCTCATCAGGTAAGGCGACAGGCTGCTCTGGATCTCGAACAGTTTGAAGAACTCCGACCTGGCCAGCGAACGATTGCTCTGGTCGTCAAGGACCACATACATCTTGACAGAGCGTTCCCGTTGCCCCCGTGGATACACCCTCATGAGTAGGGCCCTACCAAATTCACGGTACATTTCGCTCAATTTCACGGACCTAGTTTCTCGAAAATCACAGATTTCACGGATTCTACAAGAAAAATGCGACATTTCACGGCAATGATTAAATTACACTTTTTCTTCACACAGGGCCTTAATAGCCCAGCCTACTAGTGTTTGAATGTAAGCATTGAGCATCCTGCGACGGTGCTTGGCCTCATGCTCTGTCTCTGCGATGAAAATACTTGTCCATGTTTTGACACGGCCCTCTCCGCGTCCACAGAGTTCGTCGGGATTGACAGACAGCGCCACGCTACTTTAGCAAGAGGTGGTAGCCTAGATTCGGAGGATTTCCAAAAAGCTAGCGCTGGTAAAGTTGTGTCCACCTCTTGTGCGATGTGTTTGTAGTTCGGCAATTCCAGCCTACAGTTTTTGTCAAATCCAGGAATGTCCGTGCTGAGTGAATTTAAATCCACCGTCAAAATAAGTATTTGTGCAGGGTCAAAAATGCGCACTGCTTTCAGGAATTCGGCCGCTGGTTGTTTAAATCTACTTTGCGTAATGTTCTCGTTTGACTCGTCTCCGTAGCAGTAATACCGCCTGATCTTTTGTATCATGCCAGAAAACAAGTGATGAGCACTGGCATTTAAATCTGCACGCTCGGAGTGAATTTCATTCGCCTGTGCTTCTGCCCAAAAGAGCAAATCCATGACCCTGTTGTATGCCTTGTGAATTAATACATGTCGAGATTCAAACCAAGTGATCAAGTCCATTAGCTTAGTGGCATCTTTGGAAATGAATTTGACCTCCTCATTCAGGTGAGGATCGTGTAAAAGATTTAACAGTTCGGTCAATGCCTGTGTTCGGGGTGTCAGTGCGAGCTCCTGTTCCACAAAATCTGCGTAAAAGTCCAGATGAGCTGCGTGATAGTGTACAGCCCGAAACCACGAGTTCCATCTCGTAATCACTGGTTCAGGTGGAAGGGCAATTTTCCCCACCGTTTCCCCTGTCTTCTCTGCAATGCTTTCCCGATAGTGTAGTTTGTGACTGGGACAATGCTTAAACACTTTTTTGACGTAACTCACTAACTTATGTACTCTAGGAAAGTCAGCTCTCCACAACTCACTCACCAGAGAATTAATGTGGGCATTGCAAGTGATATGCACCGAATTTGGCACGAGACCCTGGAGTGCAGATTTGTATGACTTCGTCATGTAGGTTGCATTGTCACTAATGAAAGCAGATACTTTGTTAAAGTCTGCACCATATTTTGTGAGGGTTTTAATTACGGCTTGTGAAACAGTGGTATAGTTTACAGCATCCAAGTAAGCACAGTCGGCCAGCACTGCTGTTAGAGTTCCAGTCTCAACATCTAAGCCTTGTCTGACATGAAATCGAAAATAACATGCAAAACATAATTGTCCTGCTCGTCTGTGCTCATCCAAAATAATTGAAAACGATTCACATGAATTTATGATAGATTTTACCTCTTCAAATTGTGCGTCAAACAGCTTAGGAAGGTAGTCTTGTGGGAGCTTATTTGCACTGGGTAAACCGCCCGCATGTCTCCCATTACGTTGAAGGTAGTCCCTCCGTTTCGGGTGATCAAGTTTGTCCAGCGGTATGTTAGCACTAGCAAATGCCTCAACAAGCTCCATGGTCGCCAAATGTCGAGACTCAGTGCTCTCGGTTGTTTTCTTAAACATCGATGAAATTGTTTTTGCTTCTTGTTGGTTCCACCTTGTGGTTCTTTTTCGGCAGCCCTCTTTTTGTTGAGATGAGTTTCACTTTCCAAGTGACGCTGAATCGTTGCTCGTCGACTGTGATCTAAGGAGATATTACAACTCGTACAAAATAATTTCCCTCAATCAGCGTGTAAAATATGTTTTCCAAACTCAATTACTCTGTCGTCTGCAGTCGTGTTTTTTGAGGCTTTAGATTTCAACATCTTCAGCACGTTAGGGCCTAAGCTAACATGCTGACGACAGCTAACTCAAACTATGCTAGTAACAAAAATGATCATTGCGACCACCCCGGATGCTCATTTAACCAATCAAAGTCTTAGACACGTCAATGCTTTTATTCGCGCATCCAAAATGTCAATCTTGTCAGCACAGTATTTTCTCAAACTAGTTGCGCACTTAAATTCTGCATTTCACTGCATTTCACGGCAAATGGTCAATTACACGGGAAGAGGCTGATTTCACGGTCCGTGACGCGATTTTCACGGCCGTGAATTTGGTAGGGCCCTACTCATGAGGCAGATCTTGGAGCAGGATCGAGCTGGGAGTCCAGGGCCATATACCTGTGTACATGCTGAAGTCACCTCAGCGGAGACATCGCTGTGATGTGGAGGAGGAGCAGTGCGTTGATCTTCTGATGCAGTTTCTGTGGTAGGATTGGCGGGCGTGGAGGATGAATGAGTGTCTGGATGTAAGGCTGTGCAGTGCCGTTCACTCTCACACTCATTACACTTCAGCTCCACTTGGCAGTCCTTGGCCATGTGAGAAGGGGAGCAGCACTTGTAACATCTTCTGTGCTCCTTTAGAAATGCCTTTTGTTCTGCCATTGTCTTTGTTTTGAAGGCTCTACATTTTGTGAGAGGGTGGGGCTTGTTATGGATAGGACAGTGCTTAGCAGGGTCACCCTCTGACTTGTCTGTCTCTTTTGTGTCAGACACATCTGTCTTGTTTACTGTCACTCGGATCTTTCCTCCCTCATGCTTTGAGAAGGGCCTTTCATTTCGGTAGATCTTGCAGGTCTCGCTTGGTAGGACGAAACTTGGATCGTTCCTCTTCCTAGCCTCAGTGCAGACACACAATACAGCTTAGCTTATAGATCCCGTTTTTCCTAAGCTAACAAAACTACCCAATAAAATATTCAAACTACACAATATACACCTACAAATGTTACCAAAGATGTACACTATTATTTAGACTTACAGTCATTGCTTTCTGATGGCATTAAACAGAATGATGAGCGAAGATTGAGACATGCAACAACGTTTTCTACTTTCTTTCAGCGTATCAGACTGAGATCGTTTAACAGCGGAACTACCGTAACTGCACTTCCTGTTTCATTCTTCTTCTTGTGCAGGTGGCGCTAAATCACATCAAAACAATAGCATGCAGCCACCCAGTGGTTGAAAGTGGTATTACATCGAAATAAACACTGCGCAGGCAGAACAATAACCTCCACGGCTGGTGTTGGGTTCCCAGTCGAGGACTTTTTTGTCTGCATTTACTTTTATGCAGCCCGCCATCCCTGCCAGGAAACTGGACAATGTTTTTATTCTTGACCGATCTCAAGTTTATGAATGACTGACTTTTAAATAGATTTCACTACAGAGCCAACACTAATGGCATCATGTCAGACAATATCAATGAGGGAAGGTTACATCTCTTCTCAATATATCTTTTATGTATATCCTTAATGAATGTATGAGTACCAATGCCAACAACTATGTTATAAAATGTGCTTATGACTCATGTCTCATCTCATTCCTTTCAAGGTCTGAACCAGACCATTGTTCTGTCCTTCAGTAGCTCATCGGATGGTGTGACAATGCTTCTCCAGAATTAAACATCTCAGAGACAAAAGCGGATCATCATCAATTTTAGAAGGAAGCCTTCCAGACTTGATGTGATGAAGGGAAACTGTGGCTCACTATAGGTATCTTTATCTAACACTGAAGTGTGAGAAAAACACAGACAACATTATTAAAAAAGCACAACAGAGGGTATAATTACCTCAGGAAGCACATTCCTAATTTGTAAATCCATAAGGCCTCATTTGTGCCTGATGCTATAAGACTGGTCAACAGGACTTAAAATATTGCACATAACTCTCTCTAGACACCATATACACTACCGTTCAAAAGTTTGGGATCACATTGAAATGTCCATATTTTTGAAGGAAAAGCACTGTACTTTTCAATGAAGATAACTTTAAACTAGTCTTAACTTTAAAGAAATACACTCTATACATTGCTAATGTGGTAAATGACTATTCTAGCTGCAAATGACTGGTTTTTGGTGCAATATCTACATAGGTGTATAGAGGCCCATTTCCAGCAACTATCACTCCAGTGTTCTAATGGTACAATGTGTTTGCTCATTGGCTCAGAAGGCTAATTGATGATTAGAAAACCCTTGTGCAATCATGTTCACACATCTGAAAACAGCTTAGCTCGTTACAGAAGCTACAAAACTGACCTTCCTTTGAGCAGATTGAGTTTCTGGAGCATCACATTTGTGGGGTCAATTAAACGCTCAAAATGGCCAGAAAAAGAGAACTTTCATCTGAAACTCGACAGTCTATTCTTGTTCTTAGAAATGAAGGCTATTCCATGCGAGAAATTGCTAAGAAATTGAAGATTTCCTACACCGGTGTGTACTACTCCCTTCAGAGGACAGCACAAACAGGCTCTAACCAGAGTAGAAAAAGAAGTGGGAGGCCGCGTTGCACAACTGAGCAAGAAGATAAGTACATTAGAGTCTCTAGTTTGAGAAACAGACGCCTCACAGGTCCCCAACTGGCATCTTCATTAAATAGTACCCGCAAAAATCCAGTGTCAACATCTACAGTGAAGAGGCGGCTGCGGGATTCTGGGCTTCAGGGCAGAGTGGCAAAGAAAAAGCCATATCTGAGACTGACCAATAAAAGAAAAAGATTAAGATGGGCAAAAGAACACAGACATTGGACAGAGGAAGACTGGAAAAAAGTGTTGTGGACGGATGAATCCAAGTTTGAGGTGTTTGGATCACAAAGAAGAACGTTTGTGAGACGCAGAACAAATGAAAAGATGCTGGAAGAATGCCTGACGCCATCTGTTAAGCATGGTGGAGGTAATGTGATGGTCTGGGGTTGCTTTGGTGCTGGTAAGGTGGGAGATTTGTACAGGGTAAAAGGGATTCTGAATAAGGAAGGCTATCACTCCATTTTGCAACGCCATGCCATACCCAGTGGACAGCGCTTGATTGGAGCCAATTTCATCCTACAACAGGACAATGACCCTAAACACACCTCCAAATTGTGCAAGAACTATTTAGAGCAGAAGCAGGCAGCTGGTATTCTATCGGTAATGGAGTGGCCAGCGCAGTCACCAGATCTGAACCCCATTGAGCTGTTGTGGGAGCAGCTTGACCGTATGGTACGCAAGAAGTGCCCATCCAACCAATCCAACTTGTGGGAGCTGCTTCTGGAAGCGTGGGGTGCAATTTCCCCAGATTACCTCAACAAATTAACAGCTAGAATGCCAAAGGTCTGCAATGCTGTAATTGCTGCAAATGGAGGATTCTTTGACGAAAGCAAAGTTTGATGTAAAAAAAATCTTATTTCAAATACAAATCATTATTTCTAACCTTGTCAATGTCTTGACTCTATTTTCTATTCATTTCACAACATATGGTGGTGAATAAGTGTGACTTTTCATGGAAAACACAAAATTGTTTGGGTGATCCCAAACTTTTGAACGGTAGTGTATAAATATATACTGTTAAATGCACTTGCATATTGGATTGATGCCTATCTCTCCTTCGATGTTTTTGATCCTGTGTGTGTACCTCAAACTATTGTCTGAAACACCCTGTATGCCATTGAAACAATTGCTCCAAGCAGATTAATAAAGAATTATTTTGTTCTATATTGGGTAATGCTAAACATCCAAACCATCTGAAGATTCCTTTTCATATTGTTCTGCATCACTGGACAGGTTTAATCAGCATCACTTTAAAAAATAACATAAGACCAGCAATATCAGAGGTCAGCTTGCTACTGAATTTTTTTACCAATGATTTTCTAATTCACATAATTATGATTAGGGAAAACTATCTAATATAAACTTCCATGGAGCATTGATTCTCAATCAGGTCCTCAGGTACCACCAGTCCTGCTGGTTTTCTCTAGTTGGTGACATTCAACTGTCGTTCCAGGTCTAAAACCTCCTTCCAGTAGTACTGGGGGTCACCGAGGACAGGATTGAGAGACATTTCATGTGTGACAGTTTCCTTTAACACTAAATCTTTTCTATCAAAGAGTTTCCAAGAACAAGCTAATAATGCAGAGGTACTAACCTTTCTCTGGCACATTTCTATGCCACTCACATCCCCTGAACCATCCGTTTCACTTTAGATAGTGTAGACTCCTACCTCCCCCTCCACTGCTGACTGCTCAGGGCACCACAACCATCACTTTTCATCATAACATCAATGGCTCATCTGACATGACAATGAAGAGAGAAGGGACTGGAAGAGCTAGAGGGGTTTATTTGTTTGTTTCTTCTCTTTCTTTCAATTTTAGTCATCTTCCTCCAAAAAGGAATCCTTAACCCTCAAGATAAATGATTAACTACTTCTCTGATCCACAAGGAAAAAAATAACCACAGAAATGCCTGTTACATTACTTTGAACTTAGCGTTTGGCAACTGAAATATGGAATCCAGACTACCAACATTAACTCTACAATTTACTGGCTATTGATTTTTTTGGGGGGGGGGTGGATTTTTTCCCCTTTTTCTCCCCAATTGTTAATTGTATTTGGCCAATTACCTCACTCTTCCAAGCCATCTCGGTCTCTGCTCCACCCCCTCTGTCGATCTGGGGAGGGCTGCAGACTACCACATGCTTCCTCCAATACATGTGGAGTCGCCAGCCACTTCTTTTCACCTGACAGTGAGGAGTTCTGCCAGGGGGTTGTAGCAGGTGGGAGAATCACACTATTCCCCCCAGTTCCCCCTCCCCCCTGAACAGGCGCCCCAACCAACCAGAGGAGGTGCTAGTCCAGCAACCAGGACTCATACCCACATCTGGCTTCCCACCCGCAGACACGGCCAATTGTGTCTGTAGGGACGCCTAACCAAGCCGAAGGTAACACAGGGATTCGATCTTGCAATCCCTGTGTTGGTAGACAATAGAGTAGACCACCACACCACCCAGATGCCCCCAACTACTGATTTTAATTTCATGTTTAAATTTAACGTTTTTCAGGAAACTGAAAAATGAGAAACATATATCAGCACGGGCTAAACTGTAGGGAAGAGCATACAGGTGAATTTAGCAATGGCCTGAGGCTTCTCTATGGCTGTGCAAACTCATGGCTGTTCTTTGTTGTTAGATGTTGTGACCTCTCACACAGGAAGCCTTTGGTCTGACTTTGTCTTTTTGACTAGGTTAGAGGGAGACCTTTGGATGGTTCCAAAATGCAGGTCTCACCCTTTCACAAAGAACGGGATGTTTTGGGGGGTTTTTGTCTTTATATGGGGCTAAAGTAAAAAAAAAAAAACACAAAAAAAGGTCTTACTTTATTTACACTTCACAAGGTCAGAAAGATCCAGCTTCAGTTCAAGAAAAGTCAATTCACTATCCATCACCCAGGACCTTAAGGACAGGATGATGTGGACAGATAATGATAGAGGGGAAGAGGTGAGGTCCTCATGTGAGAGAGAAAGTCACCCTCTAGTAGTAACTGGGGTCTTTGCCATTACTCTTTTCCAAATATCCAAACCCCTTAAGAAAGAGGGGTTTATATCTCATATTTACTGTATCATCTTTGGCCTGAAGTAGATCCATTTCCACAATGTAATCATTCCCAGAGCAGACATTAGTGTTGTGGCACTGACCTGGACCATCAATAAAAGGCTTCACTGGAGAGACTGCAGCCTGTGGTACACTGCCACTAGACCTTGAGGAAACCATTAGTCAAATCACAATAATGAGACCGAGGAGCATGTTTGTATGCCTGCATGTATGTTTGTCTGAGAACCACCTGTCTTTTCAGATCTACAGTGTGAGCTGAAGCAATTTTGCATGAAATTGGATACAAATTAAAATATTTTTTATAAACCACAATCATTTAGTGGGGATATTTCAACTATGTTACAATGGTGGAAAACACAAAGCTGATGTTGTCAATGGACATGTTTCTTTTAGGTAACCAGTTCACAGCCTGTCATGTAGGTGGCTGAGAGTGGCGAAGCAGGGAGGAAAAGAAAAAAACCCATGCCGATTCCTTCCCACAGCATTCACAACATGGCAACGCAGTCAAATGCATCACTGACAACAGCTCTCATGTCCCTCTTAGGAGATGAGGTGGCAGGCATGGACAGTGATCACTGCCTGCTGGCCTCTCCTCTGTAGGGCCCAAGTATTCTAATTATGCACAAAATAAATGTTGCTTATTCAGTTGTTTTATATATATATATATTCCCCTTTTTCTCCTCAATTGCACCCAGCCAATTACCCTACTCTTCCGAGCTGCCCCAGTTATTGCTCCACCCCCTCTGCCAATCCGGGGAGGGCTGCAGACTACCACGTGCCTCCTCCAATACATGTGGAGTCGCCAGCCACTTTTCACCTGACAGTGAGGAGTTTCACCAGGAGGACGTAGCGCGTGGGAGAATCACGCTATTCCCCCTCCCCCCCTGAACAGGTGCCCCGACAGACCAGAGGAGGGGCTAGTACAGCGACCAGGACACATGCCCACATCCAGCTTCCAACCCGCAGATACAGCCAATTGTGGCCAGGCGTTCCTTTAGAATGCCTGGCCACAATTGGCTGTAGGTAACACGGGGAGCCAGAGGTAACACGGGGATTCGAACCGGCGATCCCTGTGTTGGTAGGCAACAGAATAGACTGCCACACACCCAGACGCCCTGCAATTGCAATTTTTTAAATATTACTTTGATTTGTTTATATCTTACATTTGGCATAACTGGCCAGGGCTAACAGAAATCTCAATGCTACTTAACCGGGGTTGAATGCTCTGACTAGGAAAGTTGCAGAACAGAATGACAACAGTTAACGGTGTATTAACTGTAGCTGTGACACTGTTTCACTTGCCCTTTGTAGTCAGCTTGCATTGTGCAAGCTACTTCTGCCAATTTCTCAGACTGAGCCATCTGGCTCATACATCTCTGGTGCCCAGCTTTGTTGAGAGAGGAAAAAAAAACAAACAAACAAACAAAAAAAAAACACATTCGCACATTGTAGGTGAACATTGTGTAGCCCAGGGATGAAATTAGTGAATGTTTACCAAAGTGAACCACTGGAATGAGTAGCTTTTATTTTTCAATATTATAGAGGCATGTAGTCCTTGTTGACTTGTTGACCTTACTAATGCTATATCCATTTCAGTCTCTGTATGGTGTTTCTCACCCAGGTGTGAAGTCAGGGCTATTGGATTGGATTGGATTTGTATTGAGATTTCATACTGTGCTGCTTTGGTTCAAGGGTTGTCATAATAGACATGCTGCTTTCATTGCTCTTCATGAAGACAGAATTACACCTACTTCACAGACATGTGGGTAGGATTTGCTGTCTCATAAGCAAAACAAACAGAAAAATAACAGTTACAATCAAACAAATGTGTAAGTGAATGAAAAAAAAGCATGAAAGGAGAGAGAAGACAAACAGGTTGATTGAGAAAATATGTTAAAAAGGTACAAAAATCCTCTCTCGAAGCCTGAGTTGAAACAAACAGACCTTGTGCTATTTGTGTGTGTGTGTGTGTGTGTGTGTGTGTGTGTGTGTGTGTGTGTGTGTGTGTGTCCAAACACAAATCTGTTGCGTTCAAAAAGGTTGATTAATTTTACTGAGCTGAAGGGGGAAAAACATGAGAAAGACGGAATGAAAGGGATGATATGACAGTTTTATCGAGCCACTGTTCTAGATCTCTATCAGGACACACCGCCATAGTGGGGTGTTTGTGTCTGGGAAAGTGTGTATGTGTGTCTGTTTGCATGTGTGTGTGTTAGTTTCCCTTTGTGAGGGTAATAGTGTTGGAGTCATGCTATGTCTGCACTTGCAGCCCTTACTCACCCTGTTACAGGTTTTGAAATATGTTTTTTAACCAGCTGCTACTCTCACAGACGTTTGAAGTTCTGTATTTAAGGGGATTCGTGGGTGAATTGTAAAACAGCAGAAACGCAGCTATTTACATGATTACAAAATCAAACACAAAAAGCATATGAGAGATATTTTGATCAAAAAAAAAATCTTGTCCTCTGTATATACAGTCCAACGTATCATCTAGATATTTACTAGGTCTGTGGTTTCCAATCCATTCCTCCGGTTCCACCAGTACTGCTGGTTTTCTATTCATTTTTTTTTATGGATTTTTTTTATCCCCCTTTTTCTCCCCAGTTGTATCCAGCCAATTACCCCACTCTTCCGAGCCATCCTGGTCGTTGCTCCACCCCCTCCACCAAGCCAGAGGGCTGCAAACTACCTACCACATGCCTCATCCGATACATGTGGAGTCGCCATCCGCTTCTTTTCACCTGACAGTGAGGAGTTTCGCCAGGGGAATGTAGCGTGTGGGAGGATCACACCATTTCCCCCAGTTCCCCCTCCCCCCTGAACAGGCGCTCCAACCAACCAGAGGAGGTGCTAGTGCAGTAACCAGGACACATACCCACATATGGCTTCCCACCTGCAGACACGGTCAACTGTGTCTGTAGGGGCACCTGACCAAGCCAGAGGTAACATGGGGATTCGAACCGGTGATCCCCACGTTGGGAGGCAACGGAATAGACCGCCACACTACCCGGATGTGCTCCTGGTTTTCTATTCTTGCAGGTACTGTGGTTTATTATGTTCATCTGGTGTTCCAGGTCTAAAACCTCCTTGAATGGAGGCTAGAATAAGTCCAGCAGTACTGGTGGTACCCAAAGACCTGATAGGGAAGCAGGGTACTAGGTAAATACAGGCAAGAATAGTAAATGATCAGGTAATAACAGCATCAACTAAGAAGATACAGTAACTCCTTGAAAATCATGGCCAACCTACTTAATTTCACCTCTGGTATTACTGCTTAATTTCACCTCTGGTATTACTGATCAGTCCAACTTACTTATGAGTTTAACTGTGTAGCTCAGTTATGGTCCTGTGTAGCTCAACTGACAGAGCACCTGGTGTTAAGGCAACATAAGTATCATACTGCAGTCGTTAACGGACCTGACCATTTAACAAAGGGATCGCCGGTTCAAATCCTCGTATTATCTCTGGCTTGGTCGGGCGCCCCTACAGACACAATTGGCCGTGTCTGCGGCTGGGAAGCTGGATGTGGGTATGTGTTCTGGTCGCTGCACTAGCGCCTCCTCTGATCGGTCAGGGCACTTGTTCAGGGGGGAGGGGGAACTGAGGGGAATAGTGTGATCCTCCCGTGCACTAGATCCCCCTGGCAAAACTCCTCCCTATCAGGTGAAAAGAAGCGGCTGGCAACTCCACATGTATCAGAGGAGGCATGTGGTAGTCTGCAGCCTTCCCCGGATTAGCAGAGGGGATGCAGTGAACATGACGGCTCGGAAGAGTAGGGTAACTGGACGGGTACAATTGGGGGGGAAAGGGGGGGGACCCCCCCAAACAAAAAATGACCTGAGCCTCTGACTCTACTTGCTATGGAGGCTCCAGTCTTTTAACGTCTGCAGTATGATGTTGCAGATGTTCTACCACACAATGGTGGCCAGTGCCATCTTCTTTGCTATTGTGTGTTGGGGCAGTGGTGTGAAGGCTGGAGATGCCAACACGCAGGTCAGGAAGGCCAGCTTTGTGCTGGCAGTGAATCTGGGTATGTTGAACAAACTGTTGGCCATCATGAACAATGCGTCACACTCCCTCCACAACACACTGATCAAACACAGGAGCACATTCAGCAACAGATGAATCCCCCCCAAGGTGTGCCACAGAATGACATAGGAGATCATTCCTGCCGGTGGCCATAAAACTGTACAATTTCTCCCCATCCTACCACAACACTGACCTCAGCGTTCTAGTTGGATGCTGAAGCAACAGCGTTGGCTGTTATTGACTGTTACTTTTATATTTTTCATATTCAATACTGCATACTCTCACTCATATGGTAATAATTTAAGGACGCCCCATACATCCATTAAATTACATTTATTCATTACTTGATGTACAGTATACATCTGTCGGCTTGCTATTACGTGCAATATACAATAGCTGTGCAATAATTGTAAATAACTGTTCCTTGTGCAATAACTGAACATGTGAACATGCTGCTGCATCTTTTTCTTAATGTAATTCTGCTATATTTTTATTGCTTATTTTTCTACCAATTCTCTTGAGCCACCCTGCTTTTAAATATATGTCTCTTCATCACACACACACACACATTTTTTTTTTTTTATCGGCACCGCGAAGTTCAGTTTAGTTCCTTATATTTTGTATATTCTTTATAATGTTTTGCTTTACACTCTTGCTATTGTGTGTATTTTTGTAGGAACTTTTGTGTGCTTTTGGATTGCATGAGCTGTATTGATGCTTCAATTTCCCTTGGGATCAATAACTATATGAATATCTATCTATCTATACCTCCTAAGCAAAGTATGACTATTGCCAGGGCTTTGTTCCCAGTGGGGCAACCCATACTGCAATGTGATGGGGTCACTGTAATTGATAAGCACTTTGTGTTTTAGGATTACAAAGGTGCGATAGAAATATAGGCGTTCGTTCAGCTGCATACTTTCGAGCAATTACGCTTCACTTTCTTAGAAACTTCTTACACATCAATACCAGGAACAATCTTGTAGACTAAAGGTACACACTACAACAACCAACCTTTAAATGGTGTATTTGGCAGGAATTTAGATAATACCTAACCGTGAAATTGCATTTCTTCAGTATTAATTGTTCATGGCTCATTATTCATTTACAAAGTGGTTATTAAACTTGCTATGGCAATATGAAATCATAGGCATTGTAGCAGCTAATTTACTGCATACCAATTATGACATGCCTGGCATGAGCTCTGACAAAACCACATCTCTTTTACCTTGGTTAAAAGTTATATTTACCTGAATAATAAATGTGAACTTCACTAAGAATGCCCCATTCTTACATAACTGCCTATGTTTGGCATTTTGATATTAATTTTTGATAAATGACTGGCATATAAGCAACAGTATACTTCTTTAAATTAATTTCTAATTTTCTAAGGATATAAGATAAGGCTGGACTTTCAAAGGAATTTTCCCCTTTGGTAATCGCAGGCTCTTACGAAATCGTGCAATCCTTTATTTCTTTTTACCATGCAATTTGGAAAACCTCTATATTTGTTGTATTGGTGTCAGGTAAAATGGTGCTAACTAACTCGGGAGTTCAAATTCAACTCTAAAGAAAGCAATGCTTAAATGTATGGCCTGACCAGGTTCTTACACATCCTTTTCTCCTATGCAACAAAAACAAATAATGTCATACATTACTTGAGTTGACATGACAGTGTACAAAGTAACCAGAGTTGCCTCCTCAAACAGAATTTGTTTGAGGAGATCTGGCTGACTTTTACAAAAAACAAAGACCATCAAAAGCCCATCAAATAAAAAAAAAAAAAATATATATATATTAGTGTCATTTTTATTATCATTATTGTACTTCATTGAGCTATACACTCACTGGCCACTTTATTAGGTACACCATGCTAGTACCGGGTTGGACCCCCTTTTGCCTTCAGAACTGGCTTAATCCTTCGTGGCATAGATTCAACAAGGTACTGGAAACATTCCTCAGAGAGTTTGGTCCATATTGACATGATAGCATCACGCAGTTGCTGCAGATTTGTCGGCTGCACATCCATGATGTGAATCTCCCGGTCCACCACATCCCAAAGGTGCTCTATTGGATTGAGATCTGGTGACTGTGGAGGCCATTTGAGTACAGTGAAGTCATTGTCATGTTCAAGAAACCAGTCTGAGATGATTCGAGCTTCATGACATGGCACGTTATCCTGCTGGAAGTAGCCATCAGAAGATGGGAACACTGTGGTCATAAAGGGATGGACATGGTCAGCAACAATACTCAGGTAGGCTGTGGCGTTGACACGATGCTCAATTGGTACTAAGGGGCCCAAAGTGTGCCAAGAAAATATCCCCCACACCATTACACCACCACCACCAGCCTGAACCGTTGATACAAGGCAGGATGGATCCATGCTTTCATGTTGTTGACGCCAGATTCTGACCCTACCATCCGAATGTCGCAGCAGAAATCAAGACTCATCAGACCAGGCAACGTTTTTCCAATCTTCTATTGTCCAACTTTGGTGAGCCTGTGCGAATTGTAGCCTCAGTTTCCTGTTCTTAGCTGACAGGAGTGGCACCCGGTGTGGTCTTCTGCTGCTGTAGCCCATTTGCCTCAAGGTTCGACGTGTTGTGCGTTCAGAGATGCTCTTCTGCATACCTCGGTTGTAATGAGTGGTTATTTGAGTTATTGTTGCCTTTCTATCAGCTCGAACCAGTCTGGCCATTGTCCTCTGACCTCTGGCATCAACAAGGCATTTTCGCCCACAGAACTGCCGCTCACTGGATATTTTCTCTTTTTCGGACCATTCTCTGTAAACCCTAGAGTGTGAAAATCCCAGTAGATCAGCAGTTTCTGAAATACTCAGACCAGCCCGTCTGGCACCAACAACCATGCCACGTTCAAAGTCACTTAAATCACCTTTCTTCCCCATTCTGATGCTCGGTTTGAACTGCAGCAGATCGTCTTGACCATGTCTACATGCCTAAATGCATTGAGTTGCTGCCATGTGATTGGCTGATTAGAAATTTGCGTTAACGAGCAGTTGGACGGGTGTGCCTAATAAAGTGGCCGGTGAGTGTAAATTACATTAACTAAATTGATATCAAATATAATTTTTCTAATAAAGATGCATCACTTAAGCTTTATAAATTATGACACCATGAGGATGTCACATTGGATTGATTGGTCTCATCACTGAGTACCGTAACTATGGCAACCACTCTCCTCACCAACAGTAATTCTTATAGGAACAGACGTGTGTCTGTGTTGCCTTGCAAAAGAGAACTCAGAACAGGTCAAAACACATATGGAAGACTAACTTTATTACCGTATAACAGCATTCCTTCATTTCATAGAGTATCACTGTATGATTTAACTGTTGTTTATAGAGCGAGGGACATTACTGTGATAACAAAGACCCAAAACCTAGTTGAAGATTTTCTCATTTTTCAATACAATTGGCTGTGTTTAACGTGACTTCAACTGTTTTCCCTTCTGCCCTACAGAGAGGCATTGAGGCTCTCTAACCATCTCATCACTTTTGTTGCCAAAATCAGGCTGAGGACTTTGTTTACTATATAGAGTCACTCATGAAGGCCATTTTCTCTGGAAGCAATGTCAGGTGTGTTAGATGAAGCCATTCCTTTTAATGTGCTCAAAAACTGCCTCATATAGCTGGAGGAGGGACTCATTAGCCGTGGTGAGTGCTGGCAATCGAGTTGGGCGTAAAAACTAAAGTGAGGTATATGACCTGCAAAATGACCTTCCCAAAGACTTGGAAACCATCTCGAGTTTTATTCACTGCTCAATTAAAAATGCAATGCCTTGGATCCATTGCAATGCATCCTTCACAGCTGTACTGCCTCTGTGGTTCAAGGCGAGCCTACACCCTGGACAATTTTCCAGATATATTAGCTGTCCAACTACATGTGGATCCACAAAGCTGTGGCAGTGATAGAAAGTTCCAAGACAGAATAGAACAAATGCGAACAGAGTGAAAATTGAGGCAATGTTGTGTGGTTTAGTCCCTGTGTGATGTTTAAAAGTTTCTAAAGCATGTCTCCATTTCCTTAAGACTATTGGAATAAATGTCCATGTTGTGTTTTTCAGACGGTCCTGTTGCACAGCAGCTGGACCTCGCTGACTTAAAGTTAATTCTTACTTGCCTTTGCCTCTCTCTGCCTTTTGTCATTCTTGTTCCCACTCAACGCCCCCTTACATGTCTGCTCCACCCCTTCCCACTACCTTGATGCATCTTTTGTAATCCTGTTGCAATCCTTAAGGCTGGCCTCATCCACCTGCTCATCAAAAATCCTTGACTGCAAGGAGGCCGATGAAAATAAATTGAATTGTATGATAAACATACAAAGAAATGGAAACGGATGATCCGCTGTGGCGACCCGTAACGGGAGCAGCCGAAAGTAGTAGTAGTAGTATGATAAACATACACATTTATAATCACATTATTATTATTATTAATATCGATTTTCATTTTAATGTCTGTTCTCGCATATATCTCTACCCTGTCTCTCTTCTTCCTCCCCACTATCAGCACCAACATCTGAACCCTCCACTTATTCTGCTCTTGAGTTGAAAGAAAAAATAGTTCTTATATACAATACAGTAGTGGCAGGTGTTTGAGTGTCAGTGTGTGGGCAAGGAGAAAAAAACGCAGCCCTGCTGGGCAATGCCCACTTGTGCCCAATTAACTCCCTTCCTATAGATAAGATTGTTTCACAGAGAGAGACACGTTGACCCTGAACAGTTGTTGAGCAGTGACCCAAGTGCGAGGCGTGTGCTGGTTTAGGTGTGGTGAGATAGATACATCTGATAATGGGCCACCTGAAGACTCCTCTAGTTAAGTGTCGTTCGTGCAGAACCGTTTTAATAAAATGTACAAGATAGTGTATACCGAATGGAAGAAAAACTTGATAATTTGATATAAGATATACCAAATTAAAGGCTCGTTAGAATTTCAGAATGTAAACTAGATCATGTGATGCAACAGCCAGTTTATTAAACCAAAAAGACCAGATAAAAGACATGATAGACTTAAAGGCCCACTTTAGTCATACACAGCTCTAAAATAAGAAAACACATTTTCCTAGGTCTAAGAATCCTTTATATAATGGTTTTAGTGCAAAAATGCATATTTGCTATGTTGCTGACCCATTGGTCATGGAGCACAACTGCTCCTTATCACATACGACTCACAACACATTGCACTGGTGGTGAATGCTTTTAATTTGAAGGTGTGTGTATGTGTGTGTGTGTGTGGGCGCGCGCATGCGTGTGTGTTAGGTACAATCTAGCATAGTATAGCTTCTAGCATTGTTCCCTTTTACAGTCCAGATTAAGATCCATCCATCCATCCATTATCTAAGCCGCTTCTCCGAATTCGGGTCGTGGGATGCTGGAGCCTATCCCAGCAGTCATTTAGCTGCAATCGAGGGAACACCGTGGCCAGGCCACCAGTCCATCACAGGGCCGACACATTCACAACTAGGGACAATTTAGTATGGCCAATTCACCTGACCTACATGTCTTTGGACTGCGGGAGGAAACCGGAGCACCTGGAGGAAACCCACACAGACATGGGGAGAACATACAAACTCCACAAAGGACAACCTGGAATGACCCCCAAGGTTGGACAGCCCCGGGGTTCGAAGCCAGGACCTTCTTGCGGTGAGGCAACCGCGTTAACCACTGTGCCACCGTACTGCCTCCAGATTAAGATTTCCTACATGAATTGTTTCATTTAGTGCCATATTACAAAAGTTGAAGATTTCCTCATCTCAATTTCCTGCAAAAGGAAAAACCTTAAGTATTTATAAGGTATTCATAAGGTGAAAACCTGGCGAAAGAGGAACAACCAACGCTTCCTTTTAAAACCCATTTTCAGTTTACTAACTCAGTAGATTTACAAGTACTGGTGGTAATCTAAAGTTTTTATAGTTTTGGCTCATGTGAGGCTATACTGGTTAGCTTGAGTATCATCTGTGAAATGATCAACCTCAAACCAGTCAACAGCATAAAATCGAAGCTCCATAAAGCCCCCAGTTCCAAACAAAATAAATGTCATTTTCATTCAGGTGAGCTAAAAATATATGGGATTCTTATTACACAAAAATGTCAGCCAGAGAAGATGCCAACTGGAGCCGTTTCAGCGAACTTAGTCTTTTTTTTTCTTTTCTGGCAGCCCATGTTAATGTGTATCTGCATAGGTAATAATGAGCAACATCAGAGTCTAGGTAAGAAATAGCTGGTAGCCATACTAATGAAGTGCGGTGTGCAGCTTTGTGACAACTAAGGCAGAAACAGGGAAGACCAGAGCTGAGGATCAAGGGAAAAGTTAAAAATGTGAAGAGAAGGAGACACAAGAGCGTTTGAGACGAGCAGAGTGGTAGACGCACTGTTGTGCAGGAAGGTAGACAATCAATACAGAAGCACAGAACCAGATTCAAATGATAGCAAAGGTAACTGATGGGCCAAGGTAAAGGGAGCGAGTGGAAAAAAAAGAGAGAAAGACAGAGAGATAGAGAGTGAGCGAGGGAGGGAGGGAGACGGAGAGTGAGGAGAAGATGGGTTTTAGCATATGTGTGATGGAAATTCTTTCAGATCATGAACACAAACTGATGGATTAGCTGGCAAGCACTGGTGAGGGGAGACAGAAGGCAATTCAGAAGAGGGAGAAACCTGAGATGAGGGGGTAGAGAGATTGTGATAGAAGGAAGAGAACTATTTTCCACAGTGATCCATAAAAAGGAAAAATATCAGGCTCTCAACCAGAAGGTTCTCAGTGGGAACGGCTTGAATAACTCTTTGCAAGGAAGAGACCACCAACTGCCACAGAGGATCTACTCACATGTCCAACAGTAGATGAGATTTTTGTTTTTCCACTTCCGGTGTGGGAAGATGGTGGCGTGAATTCATGTTTGCGGCGGCCTCACCCAGTACCATCCATGCAGTGTCTTTGTCCACATCTGTGTTTAAGTTTTGTCTTCGTTTGATGGCTGGGAGAGCTGGCGCTAGATCGGCTGGGAGAGCTTGGTCTGCTGCGTCTTGTGGGCCAAGGGACCACGACCCTGCCTGGAGCTGCAACCGAGGAGGTAAAAACGAGGGCGGTCTGACAGGATGCGGAAGCAAGGCAGGCTAAGCTAACTGCTAGCCCATGCAGACCAGCAGTTCTGATAACACCGAGGGTGGTCTGGAGGCAGCCTCACCTGGCGTTGACTGTGGTGTTTTTGGTGTCGTCATGTGGAGTGCAGGGAGGTGTGTCGAGGGTGTCTGGCTGGGGAAGCTGGCGTTGAATCAGCTGGAGGAGCCTGGTCTGCTGCGTCCGGTGGGCCCAAGGACCATCGCCCCTGCCTGGAGCTGCACCCGAGGAGGAAGCACCGAGGGCAGTCTGACAGGACGTGGAAATGGGGCAGGCTAAGCTAACTGCTAGCCCATGCAGACTGGCAGTTCTGACAGTCATCCTGGCTGGCGTTTGTTCCCTTGGACAGTGATTTTTTTAAATTTTTTTTTTAGTTTGGATATATGTTAGTTTGGATATGTGTGTTCGTTAGTATGTGTGTTCTTGAAGTTCTTGTATATGTGTTTTTGTCTTTGTGTTGCACTGCTGTGGGCTGGTGGAAACTACTATATTTCGTTTCATTTCATGAAGTGAAATGACAAATAATGTGTTCCTGATCCTGATCCTGAGAATGAATATGTGTAATTTCATTAATTATGAAGCAGGGTGCTGCTGAAAAGGAAATGCATGCTCAACAAAACTAAAACAAAATTACTTCCAAATAAAAGGCATCGAGCAAAGATCCTGCTTGGTCTCAGAGTGAATTCTCAATGCCTAATAAACCTGATTAGGAAGATTTTTGAAAATAATCTCATCTTTGCTCGTGGGTGTGTGCACAATCCCACACCTGGGTCATGCCCAGGCAGCTGTGTAAATGTTCATGTCACTCTAGTCTACCATCTTGGCTGAATTGAGGAATGAGTATTTGCAAATGTATTATTTACTCAATGTCTTCATGTGATACAATGATTAACCAGTACTGTCAGTCAGGGTATGCAACCTGTTTGTCTTTAAGCATCTTGTGTAATGACTTGATGCTTGTTAATTATTATATTTCTTGTTGATTTATGTTACTTTAACATACTGATATTGTACCAGTGTGTAGGGAATTTTCTGACTTGATTCGATGGACTGCTTATTTGCTACTGGGATGACCTTTGGTGTGGTTTGCCTACTTGTTTGAGTTAGAATGGCTGCAGTTCTACAAATGATACCTAACCACTGCTTTGCAGTAGTGAGACAACAGTTTTTCATAGCTCTAGTACACATAGCAGTATTGGCCAGTAGTATTTTAATGAGCAGAAGTAAGTAGGCTACTTGTGTCATTTTGACGTTTTTCATATTTTAAATAAGAATCACTTGAGTTTTGCAAAGAGCTGTGCATAAATTCCTAATACTGATCAGTAAAGAAATGATGTGGAGAAAAATTATCTTTGTCTACATGTTGTATAGTGTGATGAAGTAGCACCCAGGTCTATAGGAATGAAGTGTCTCATTTCATTGACTGATCCAACATTGCCTCTATGCTATTGTACAATGATGACAGCACCAGGTTACCAAAATACCACAACATTCAAGAATTAAATTCCTTCCTTCCATCGTGGGTCTGAACTGAATCTTCTGCATGAGGACTGCATGGTTGTACCCCATAAAACATATAAATCCACTGAATTACAACAGAGAAAAAAAAAACAATGCAATCCAGCAATGTAGTAGCTGCAAGCGGATATTTAGCTAGGCATGGGTTCAAATTAAGTTTGCAATGAGTGAGATTGGACAGCATGGATCTACTGCTGTCTAAAGTGCTGTGAGAGGTAACTGGAGTAAAAGGTTGCATCAGTAAATGGTGTTAGGAAAATGAGAGGGTGTATGTCGAAAGAATTACAGGACCTTTGTCATCAAGGTTGTGTCTGAACAATAGGCTTCAACCCTTTTGAATACCACATCTTTGACTTTTTTCCCAATAAATGTCTCCTGCTGTCACACATAATAATTTGACAGTTTGGAGTTGTTTGGGTTTTCTCTCTCCATCTGTGACCACACACGAGTACAAAGCATCTCAGGCGCATGCTTCATGAGTGCTGTCGTACCACACTTAACAGCGAAAGGATACTGCACATTTCAGTTATCTCAACAGTTCCCAATTTAGCACTCATAAAGTAATGGCTGCAAACACCCCATGCCGACATGAATAGAGAAATATTGTGGTCATTGACTGTGTTTTCGCTTTGTATTTTTACAGATATCCCAAAAAAAATGTAGCCGCTGTTCATGTATAGAGTGAGAGTCAAGATTACTTGGTCATAAGAAAGTATGGAACAGTTTAAAAGAAAAGTACCGTAATAATGGCAACGCATTTGTAAAAATAAAGTTAATCCTATCAATGACATCCTATTCCAAGAGCCTGTAATGAAAGGTTTTCCCATTTTAATATTAACAACTTTGAGATATATTATTATTTTACATATTTTGTTATTTTTGATATTATTTTCTTTTTTCTTTTTTACCCCTTTTTCTCCCCAATTGTATCCAGCCAATGACCCCACTCTTCCGAGCCATCCCGATCTCTGCTCCACCCCCTCAGCCGATCCGGGGAGGGGTGCAGACTGCTACGTGCCTCCTCTGACACATGTGGAGTCACCAGCCGGTTCTTTTCACCTGACAGTGAGGAGTTTCGCCAGGGGGACGTAGCGCGTGGGAGGATCACACTACTTGCCCCAGTTCCCCCTCCTCCCCGACCAACCAGAGGAGGTGCTAGTGCAACAACCAGGACACATACTCACATCCGGCTTCCCACCCGCAGACACGGTTAATTGTGCCTTTAGGGACGCCCAACCAAGCCGAAGAGAACACAGGGATTCGAACTGGCGATCCCCATGTTGGCAGGCAACGGAATAGACTGCTATGCTACCTAGGCGCCCCGAGATAAATTTTCTTATGTACAATAGAGTAACTCACTCTCACATACTTCACAGCCATACAGTTAGAGGCAACAGTTAAAATAAACAGCAGGCCTCAACTGAATATCATTTTGTCATCAAGGACATATGGATAGGCCATAGACAAATGAACAGGATGAGTGATGCACAGACACAAATTAAGGCCTTTGCACAAAGTCGGAATTTTTGTCTGAAAATGTTGCACATTGTAAAAGAAATAAGACTTCACATTTTGTCCACTAGTTTATAGACCAACTCCATAAAAGCCATTTGTCATAAATGTTTTCGGAAACAGTTTCAATTTTATCATCCAATAATACGTTCTTAGAGATTTTTTGTGCTGTTGGATCATGATGATGGAAACAAAACCAAAAACATGAAAAATTTGTAATTTGTGATATTGGGCTATATAAAAACAAAATTGACTTGACTACTCTAGTTTATGGGTTAGAGAGACTCTCTGGGGCAACTCCTTTAGCTTTCTTTCATTTTAATTACTTCATTAACTATGCCAATAATGATACTCTAATACTGGTTTCCTTTATGAACTTTACCACAATGAGTAAACATTGCAGACCAGAGCCAGTATTATTCCACCCTGGCCACAATGCTGTGTGAATTCACTTCAGTCAAACAAGTTAATCTGCCGCATTATAAAAAGCTTCCCTCTTTTACTGAAGGGGATTAGTAAGCAATGCCTCTTCCACTATTCAGGCATACATGCAGCACCCCATGGGAAACCTACTCTATAAAAAAAGTTTACATGAAGGTGAAGGAGAGAAATAAAGAAGGTGGTGGGATACAAGACTGCTAATGTATGTTAAGAATTTAAAATAGTCTTCATGTTGGGGCGTCCAGGTGGCGTGGCGGTCTATTCCATTGCCTACCAACACGGGGATCACCGGCTCGAATCCCCGTGTAACCTCCGGCTTGGTCGGGCATCCCTACAGACACAATTGGCCGTGTCTGCGGGTAGGAAGCCAGATGTGGGTATGTGTCCTGGTCGCTGCACTAGCGCCTCCTCTGGTTGGTCGGGGCACCTGTTCAGGGGGAGGGGAACTGGGGAGAATAGCGTGATCTGCCAATGCGCTACGTCCGCCTGGTGAAACTCCTCACTGTCAGGTGAAAAGAAACAGCTGGCGACTCCACATGTATTAGAGGAGGCATGTGGTAGTCTGCAGCCCTCTCCGAATCAGCAGAGGGGGTGGAGCAGAGACCGGGACAGTTCAGAAGAGTGGGGTAATTGGCCGGGTACAATTTGAGAGAAAAAGGGGGAAAGATATATAGCAGATCTACCCCTCAGTGAAATGCATGTAACTGTGTGGCAAAGATGGAGAAATCTTCTGCCAACTATAAGTACATTTAAATTTAAACCATACTGGTTGCTACAGTGTCATACACTTTTTAGAGATATGAACTCTTGGATATTAGTTCTCTGCACATGGGGAATGGCTGCCACAGACCTATAATAGTGTCATACTGAGTGCAAAAATTATTACCTTGGAATTTAAGTTGACTTTGAATGTGTACTTAGAAACAAGTGATCTCAAGAAACCCCCGAGGATGAATATAAATGCTATAAATGGATTTGAGTGATCATGCCTTATACAAGCTCTAATGGCTACCTGAAATATATTGTTTCAGGTTGTAGATTAATTACAGCAGCAGGGCCGTGCCATAAAAAGAGCAAGAGATAAAAGTTTATATGAGAGAGAAAATATTCGACAGATAAGATGGCACTTGATGGCATGCCTAAAGTACATGCTACATTCACAGAATTTCATCAGGCTTGAAAAACGGACACTACCACTTCCTTGAAGTATTAAACCCAGAGGGTATGAGAATAAAATCTGGTATTGACTCGAAAGCCCTCATGGTACAGACGTTAACGTCCCAAGCCGTCGATTCATCCAAGAACACCATGGGCAAAACCACAAAGACAGACAGCCCGTGGTGTCTGACTTGGTTTGTCATTATACTGGGATCCTGCATCTATGCACATATACCTGCATTCACATTCAGAAATTTTCCTTCATTTTGCTACACCACCCCAGTAATCTATGCTGACATTTGGTGGAATAAAGGGAGCCTTAAGAGGCCACGCTTGCACAAGCACACCTTCATGTCTTAACCCCCACCACCGTCCTCCTCCTCTCTAGTTTTTACCTTTCATCTCCACTTCCCCCTCTGGTTCTCTGCACACATCTCATCACTTTAATTCTTTGTCTGCTTTCAGCTCACTCAGCTTGCTCCCTCTATCTTCATTTCATCTCCCTCTTTACTATTTTCCCTCAATGGTTGGGCCCTGACACCTATAGCCTTGCTGCAGGATGTATGGAATCAGATCTGTCAGGCCAATGTCCCGAGCCCTTGGTACAACAGATGCATGGTTGCATGCCTCATTGGCTCAGAGTTATCTGGTTAGGCTGAATTTATGATTTGATGGGAGCTAACATAATTTACTATTAATGACTCCACAGCAGGAGACAGATTAATGCAGGCTTGAATCCATCTGAAATCAGATGCAGCTATTTAAACATAACTGGAAACACTAATGTGAATATTTGGGCATTTCTCATTTAGCAGACATTTTTATCCAAAGCTACCTACAAGAGGGTGAGAAGTTACAAGAATAAAACAAATGTGTCTGCGGCTCTGATAAAAGACAAAAGTTATTTTCACCATTTTGGGGCCAGGTGAGAGAAAACTCTGTACCTAGATATCAGTCCTCTTGAAGTGGGCATAAGGCAGTAGCCTTCCAATATTGGTTTGTGGTTTTGGACTTTATGCCAGTAGCAGCCAGAAGCCTATGAAATGATATTAAGAGTGACGAGATGTGTGCACATATTGGCAGGTTGAAAATAAAGCATGTAGCAATACTCTTGATTCTCATCATCCTTCCGGAAGACAAAGGGAGATGCACCTTTTTATTAAACCAGACAGACTATCATGAGAAAGTTATGATGTTACTTAGCGACATAAATAATTATGAGCCCCTGAAACAAGATCCAGGTAGTGGTTACAAGAAAAAGGTGATACATTGTCTGAAGTTGTTAGAACAGTACAACGCTATTGACAATTTTGTACCATAGATTATACCCAGGGGAGGCTACATTTTGTCTGTATGGTTTACCTAAGATACATAAAGAGACTGTGCCATTACAGCCTTTTATTTTTATGATTAATAACTCAGTGACATATAACATCTCTAAGTTTCTCGCATCTATTTTTTTGCACGTTCTCCGCGTGTCTGCATGGGTTTCCTCTGGGGGCTCCGGTTTCCTCCCACAGTCCAAAGACATGTAAATCAGGTGAATTGGCCATATTAAATTGTCTCTACGTATGAATGTGTGCGTGTGCGTGTGTGTGTGTGTGTGTGTGTGTGTGTGTGTGTGTGTGTGTGTGTGTGTGTGTGTGTGTGTGTGTGTGTCGGCCTGTCCAGCGTGTCTCCCCACCTGCCGCCCAGTGACAGCTGGAATAGGCTTCAGCATCCCCGCAACCCTGAGAGCAGGATAAGCGGTTCAGATAATGGATGGATGGATGGAATTTTTCTCACCAATTGTATCTGGCCAATTACCCCACTCTTCCAAGCCATCCCGGTCGCTGCTCTCTCTTCCTGTTGATGAAGCAGTGGAGGTGGTCGGTATGAAAGTACAAGACGACCCCACCCTTAGCAATAGGACCACCCTTAACACTGACCAAGTGTCTGCTCCTGAAGCTGTGGCTTCAGTCCACGTTCTTCACATACAGGGGGCAGTACTACAGGCAGAAGCACGGGTGTGGGTTCCCCAGTCTCACCTATAGTGGCCAACTTGTATATGGAGGAAGTGGAAGAGGGCTCTGATGTCCTATCCAGGGACACTACATAGCCATTGGTTCAGATTAGTGGACGACAGCTGGGTTTAAATTAAATTTCAGGACATACCACATTTCACTGACCACATTAACTCAGTGGAAAACCACATCAAGTTCACCAGGGAGGATGTGAAAAATGACAGGTTAGCCTTCTTAGACTGTGAAATTGCAATTGGTGATGGGGGAGATTTGATTGTTGATGTTTACCATAAACCTACACATACTGATCAGTACTTAAGGTTTGACTCTCATCATCCATTGGAGCACAAACTAGGAGTGATCAGGACGCTGTACCACCGAGCTGACAATGTCCTCACCGACACAGGGAAGGAGAGAAATCCCACATTAAACAGGCCCTGGTTAAGTGTGGTTATTCTAACTGGGCATTTGTCAAAGCCAGGAAGATGCCCAAACAGTGCACCACCCGATTGAAGAGAGAAGGACAACAGCTGTCTAAGCATAAACCAGTGGTGATTCCGTAAGTGGCAGGAGCGTCAGAACAGTTGAGATGCGTACTTTCCAGCAGGGTTCCCACTCTTTTCTAGAGATCATTTTCCAGAACTCTGCAATCTACACCCATCTACAGGCCAGTGACCACTCTTTCAAGAATGAGGATGTGCACATCCTTGATAGGGAGGAATGCTGAATGGGGAGTATGTGAAGAGGGAACGACCATCCCTGAACTGAACCGGGGGGGGGGGCTAAGAGTCCATCTGTGGCCATTTTACAATGCTGTTACTGCAAACATTCCCAAATCCACGGTGAATAGTACACATGACCACTATAACTCCAGTTAATGGTCATGCCAATTTGCATATGAGACTGATCGTTGGTTTCAGTTGCTGTGCCACTGTATTGTTTATAAGGGTGGGGATACCTGCAGTCAGTTGAGACTCAAGAGGTCACTTAGATGATGAAAAATTTCTCCAAATAAACATTGTGTCCAGATGAACTGATTCAACTTTTTGTGATTTCCTTACCTGGATTATTGAGCATGCATAAAGACGCTGCTCTTTATTCTTTGCAGCAGTCGGATTTCATGGGCTGAACAGCAAAAAGTGCATTACATCAGCCTAAGAGATGACTTGAGCGTGGAAAGGGAGCTGTGCAGCATGCTCTGTTAAGCACAGTCAGATCTTTTGAATGTTGTACAAAGCAAAGCAGAAGGAATGACACAGACTTAATGTCAGAAAATGGGAGCTGATTGTCAATCATCATGTGGATCTGGAGGGATGATTGTCGGTGCATTGAGCCTGATCGATCTATCCCCGGGGATGGAGGATTTTGAAGGGATGGCCACATAGCTTAATTTTGAGAAAGTTGAAATGGAGGTGTCATTCCCTCATCCAAGCAATAAGTCAATGATGCAAGTACCACTCTGCACAGACATTTCAGTTTCTTCTGGTGGAAAAGAAAGGCATTGTGTCACCTATATAGCAATCATAGGAAAAAATGTGTGATTAGATGATTGGAAAAAGCAAGGTGGTAGCACATATGAAAAAGAATCGACAGAGAACTGAGCCATGAGGCAAGCCTGTTGTAACCTGTTGGGGGGCAGACACATGACTCTTTTGTAATACTTGGTATGACCTCCTCCTCAGGTACAATTGGATCCACATGAGTGCTGTACTGCCAATGTACCTGTACCAAAAGGTCAATCAGTGTTGACAGTAGAATCTAGTAATTCTCTATGTCAACTGCAGCAGGTAGATGAGGATGACAACTTATGACTTGGAGGCCATTTTAAAGCTAAAATACATGACTTTTCGCCACTGATCAATTATTATCCATTGTTTATCCATCTGGACCATGGAGTCAGGTTACAAATGACTAGCTGGAATATTTATCATGGTTGGAGACACTTTTCAGTCACTGTATATCGCTGTTGAAATTTTTTGATCAGGTTACATCAACTGGTGCAGCAACAAACACTTAAGAGTTTGAGATGGGAAGAAAGATTGAAGCATATTCCTCACTGCCGCCTACATAGAACTATATCAGAACATTGTTCTACTATACTATCGACTGCCTGTGCAACAAAATTGCCACATTGATATCACATTTCAGATGGGCAAATTAATGACTTATTAATTGGGGTAAGTCACAGATTTCAACTTTAGCTGACTGGAGTCTTTTACTAGCTGCAAGAAGGGCAATTTCAATGGAGTGACCATTCAAATCCAGATTGATTTGGATTGAGTAGGCTATTTTAAGACAGAAAGGAAGAGAGCTGATTGCATGCTGCTTGTTCAAGAGATCTGGCTAAGAATTGGAGCAGCAACACTGATTGATCATTTTGGATCAAGTGATGTTTTATCAGCAGCAGAGTGACAAGAGCTGGCTTAAAGCTGGATGGAAAGACACCACAAATGAGTGAGGAGTTGAAAGTGTGGGTTAGATAAGACGTGACTGTAGGAGTGTTGGACTGAACGAGGGCCGAGGGAATGGCATCAGAGGAACGCACTATAGGACAGCAAGAGATAAGTTTGGAAAAGGGAGGGAGGGGGAGAAGTCAGATATAATGGAGGTCTCTGAACCAGCAGTAGTGGAAGGTGAAATGATAATGGAAGCAGGAGTAGGGAACTGACTACTGATGGCTGCCACTGTTTTTTTTCACACAAGAAGTACAGCAAAGTTATTGGGAGTGGGAGGGGTGGATTGAGGACTGAAGAGAGGGTGTAGAACAGTTTGCAGAGGCTGGAGGGTTTAGACACCTTATGCTGGTAATAGGATGTTTTGAGCCAGGCTACATGTGTGAAGAAAGAGGATAAAAGTGATCAATAACGTACGAGATTACTTTTGTCTCTGGATTTGTGATCTGCTCACGCAGCTACCCGAAGCTTGGACACATTATCCTTCACAGCATCATCAAGCCATAGGCAGGGAGGTGCAGCCTGGACTGGTTTAGTGCTGAATGGTCAGAATTTGTCAACACATGGACACACGTTTTTATACACATACACACATACACACACAACTGATCAGGTAAGACATCTTGGCGTATAATTCCAATGAGGTTAGACTATATCTCTGGTCTTGAATGTACAGTATGTGCATATGTGAAGATGTGTTTTACTTGTGTGCTTTCGTAGCCTTGAGAGCTCATAAGTAATACAAAGTATACCATCATGTTGCAGAGGCACTGAGGACAAACACTCTGTTACAATCCATTCCTCATGATATCAGATACCTTCTCTTGCCTTACATTTGAGTTATATTCCCAAATCTAACATACCATAATGGCTTAATCCAGTGGTTCTCAGGTGCCACCAGTTTTCTATTCCAGGTCTAGAACCTCCCTGATTGGAGGCTGGAATACATGACACAACAGATGAATGTAATGAATTCACAGGCAGAATAGAAAAAACAGCCATGCTGGTGGTACCTGAAGAACTGATTGAGAACCACTGGCCCAATCAGTCAAGTCAAGTCAATTTTATTTATATAGCCCAATACCGCACATTACAAATTTGCCTCAAGGTGCTTTACAGCAACACAACATCCTGTCCTTAGACCCTCGCATCAGTAAATGGTTCCAAAATCAATTATGACTGAACACTGCTTTTTTTGTCTCCTGTGCATATATACTCTGGTCACCCATCTGAAATACTTGCCAGCTGTTCCGTGTTGCATTCAGAAAAACAATTATTGGTTGCTTTGACAATCTGTTTTTCTGTCTAACTGCCATCTCAGTCTCCCTACCTTTCTCTACCTGTACCTTCCCCTGTGTGTTTATTCATAACTAATTACAAAACACAATGGCTGGTTCCTAATTGCACAGCACTAATTTGGCTAGATTAAAGTAAAAAAAAATATTACTCAGAAAAAAGAGGAGGGAGGCATGACAGAAATACATACACATACACTAGGGCATTTGTGCAAAACACTATTAAAATACCAAATGCATGTCTCTGTAAATGTGTTGTGATTTGTGTGTGTGTGTATGTGTATGTGTATGTGTGTGTGTGTGTGTGTGTGTGTGTGTGGGAGTGTGCATAAATGCATATGCTGTAAGTGATGGAAGCCCAAGGAGAAATGGGGAAGAATGATTAACCTAACTAATCCAAAATTTGAAATGGATGCAACGCAATGTATGTATTTCATTTAGTTATTATATTTCCTTATCAAAAACTGTCAGTTTTGCTTAAGCTGCATCACTTGTTTGATATCAAACACATTAGAAAGAAAGAAAGAAGAAAGTCACTTTATTCGACATTGTATTCTTACAGCAAATGGTATTCTTACACAGAATGTGTTCTCTGCATTTAGCCCATCCTATTGTATAGCAGCAGTGGGCAGCTGCAGTGCCCGGTGACCAACTCCAGTTCTTCTTTCCATTGCCTTGGTCAGGGCACAGGCAGGAGTATTAACCCTAACATGCATGTCTTTTTGATGGTGGGAGGAAACAGGAGCAACCGGAGGAAGCCCACGCAGACACAGGGAGAACATGCAAACTCCACACAGAAAGGACCTGGGATGGCCTGGGGTTCGAACCCAGGACCTTCGTGCTGTGAGGCAACAGTGCTAACCACTGGGCCACCGTGCAGCCCTTATCATTATTATCATATGCATATAATATTATGACATCCCTCATCCTCTTCAGACGGAATAGTTAAGCAGCAAGACACCTGTTTGTTGTATAGGTTCATCAAAAAAGAGGAAAAAAGCTGTTCTGTTGCCCACCAATATGGGGATCACCGGTTCGAATCCCCGTGTTACCTCCGGCTTGGTCGGGCGTCCCTACATACACAATTGGCCGTGTCTGCGGGTGGGAAACCGGATGTGGGTATGTGTCCTGGTCGCTGCAATAGCGCCTCCTCTGTTCAGTCGGGGCACCTGTTCAGGGGGGGAGGGGGAACTGGGGGTAATAGTGTAATCCTCCCACGCGCTATGTGCCCCTGGTGAAACTCCTTACTGTCAGGTGAAAAGAAGCGGACGACGACTCCACATGTATCGGAGGAAGCATGTGGTAGTCTGCAGCCCTCTCAAGATTAGCAGAGGGGGTGGAGCGTGACCGGGACGGCTCGGAAGAGTGAAGTAATTGGCCAAGTACAATTGGGGAGAAAAAGGGAGGGAAAAAAAGAGGAAGACAAACGGAGAGAGGTAGACATATAGAGGAAAGGGAGCCTCATTCACATGTGGGACAGGAAGAGGGAAAAGAAGGCAGAACATGAGAAAGTAAACAGACTGGAACAGGTGAAAATCTCAGAGGCTCAGGGTTGTGGCTCATGACAGAATGCTGATATAAAACCACCCACGAGGGCATTATACATGTAGTGTGTGTGTGTGTGTGTGTGTGTGTGTGTGTGTGTGTGTGTGTGTGTGTGTGTGTGTGTGTGAGAGAGAGAGAGAGAGACACGGAGAGGAAGTGAGGAAGAGAGAGAGAGATGAAAATTAGACAAGTGGAGATTTAAAAAAGAGCTAACCACGCAATGGAGAGATAGACTGTGTTCTAAAAAGTACGTATATACTTAGGCAAAGCACAGACCAGAACTTGGCATTTTCAAGCATTTTCAACCACAGCAATGTGAATGGCTAATGATTAACAACGGAAATATGAAACCAAGCAAAACGCTCATACATATATATATGAGCAAAATGCTCATATTTTTTTTAATCACCTTAAAGGACAAAAAAATTGCATCGGATCTGAAATTACACGACCGCATTGACGTCACCGCCCAGAAGCAAGCCTTTATTACCCTGAAAGACCACAAACCAAATTTTAAAAACAAACCAACATGTAGGCTTATCAACCCTACCAAACTTGAAATAGGTAAGCTAAGCAAAAAAATTATTGAAAATATAAATCGGAGAATTCTGAAGGGGGTTCCCTTAAATCAGTTGAAGAACACCGACCAAGTATTGAAATGGTTTAAGGGCATAGATGACAAGAGCAGACATGCGTTCATATGCTTTGATATTTGTGAGTTTTACCCCTCCATAACTAAAGAGCTACTAGACAAAACTATTGAATTTGCCTCAACATACACCAAAATATCCCACCAAGACAGAGACATAATAGCCCATGCTTAAGAGTCAATCTTATATCATAAGGGAAACCCATGGCAAAACCAAGGTAACAGCAAATTTGACATGACCATGGGCAGCTTCGATGGGGCAGAGACCTGTGAGCTACTGGGCTTGTACTTGTTGTCCCAACTACAGGTCCTAGACATCAACATCGGGCTATATAGAGACGACAGGCTGGCAGTCTGCAACAAACCAGCAAGAGAAGTCGAGAGAATAAAAACGAAAATGTGTAATATATTCGCAAGCAATGGACTAAAAATTTCAATTGAGGCTAACAAAAATCAAACTGACTTCCTCGACATCTCATTACACCTTAGAAATGGCACATACAGGCCATACATGAAGCCCAATAATATACTGCAATACATCCACAGAGAAAGCAATCATCCACCCTCCATGTTGAAAAATATCTCAGTGAGCATAAACAAAAGACTCTCATGTTTATCATCCAGCAAAGCCATCTTTAACAAAGCAGCCCCCCCATAACAGGAAGCCTTACAAACATGTGGATACAATTTGTACAATCCACCACCAATTAGCGACAGCCAGCAAAAAAAAAAAAAACACACAGCAGAAGGCGTAACATCACCTGGTATAATCCTCCCTACAGCGACACCGTGGCCTCTAATATTGGAAAACAATTTTTCAAGCTTTTGGATGAGTGCTTTACCCCAGACCATCAATTGAGGAAAATATTCAACAGAAACACAGTCAAAATGAGCTACAGCTGCATGCCGAATGTTCAGCAGGTTATTTCATCCCACAACACAAGCACCATGACCAAGACACAGACCCCCTCAATGCAGCCAAACACCTCCAACTGCAAATGCCGTGTTAAGACATTGTGTCCTCTAGACGGAAAATGCCAGACAGATGGAGTCATCCACCAGGCATCTGTGACAAAAGAAGACAACTGCACTGTGGACACTTACGTGGGATTAACAGGGGGCCCTTTCAAAATTAGGTTTAATGCCCATATGAGTAGCTTCAGAAATGAACATGCAAAAAATACAATGGCCTTAAGCCACCACATTTGGTCATTGGTTGACAAGAATATCAGTTATTCTGTCTCATGGAAAATCCTTGCAAAGAGCAATGCATATTCAATTAGAGGTAAAAGATGTAACTTGTGCTTGGCAGAAAAGTATTTTATTATTTGCAAGCCTAATATGTCCACCTTGAATAACAGAAAAAAACTGGCCACCAGCTGTAGACACCGAAAAAAATATCTCCTTTGTAACTATAAGTAAAACGTCTTTATTATCTGCCCCCCCCCCCGATTAAGTGATACACATATGACATTTATTAGTTTTTTTTTTTAAATATTTTTTCATATTTTAACTGCCTGTCCTTCCAACTGTGCCAACACCACCCCAATATATAATTCACATAAATTACCTTGTTATCTTTTTAATGTACGCCATTTCAACAGTGCTCCGGCCCCTAAACGCTTTTCAAAACAAGCCCCAGTCCCTTAACCCATTGGTTGTAATGTTTTCTACCCCTCCATTGGTTGCTGTGTATCATAAATACCTACCCCATTGGTTGTTATAGTTTAAATGTTTCCTAATCTGATTGGTTGCTGTCCACCCGAAATTAGGGGCGTGACACTGGGCAACGTAAACTGTATGAACCACATTAGCAGCTGATGAGTGCATGACGCACGAAACAGGCCTGTACTGCAATGTATTAAATCTTTTTTTTCCTGTATCTGTGTTGATATTCCCCTCCTCATTAGTTGAGCACTTATTACACCATTGACATTTCGGAAAATAACGCTATATACATATATATATGTTACGGGTAATGTGAAAAAACGGCTAATGTACAAACTACCCGGTTAATGTGCAGATTACCCAACAGGGCGGTTAATGTGCACATTACCCGCCGGAACGGGTTATCTGCACATTAACCGGGTGGTGTGCACACTACCCGTTTGGGCGGTTAATGTGGATAGAACGAACCACATTATCCACATTAACTGGGTAGTCTGCACACCACCCGTTTGGATGGTTAATGTGGATGGAACGAACCTGCAACTCATCTTTTTATGATATTTTGATATTTAAATCAGCAATAGGCCTTTAGTCTAATGACTCATGAAGTGAGGCCATCTGAGGAATCACAAGTTGTTGTAAATGAAATAACAGACGTTGGCGATATCATTCTGTCTTGAGATCAACATTTTCCCCCACTTGTATAACTAGGCTATTAGCATGAAAGAACACAAACATGAGCCCTCCACGCTCTCTACCGTATCCCTGATATGAATGAATAGCCTACAAATTTGACAAGGGTGAAAAGAAATATCAGTCTCGGCCATCTCCCATCAAGCTGCTATAGCCTACTCTCACTGGAGACATACGTCATTCAACCAACCCGAAATGGCAATCACTCCGTGGACAGACTGTAAATAAAACTTTATGGAAGAGGGGTACTGGCGGGGGAAAATACTAAGACTAGATGATATGAAAACAGAACGAAATTCGTTTTATAAGCCCAGTATGTAGGAGCAGAAGCAGCGAAAAAATATGTCAAAATGCAATTCCTGTCTGCCAATCAGGCAAGAAAAATGAATGAACGGGCGATACCTTTCAGATGCACTTTTACACAACCACCAAAAAAGACAAAAATGTGCCCGATCCCCTCCCTCACCTGGCTAATAACCTACTAGTAGCCTACATATTTCATCGATCATATCCTAATCTAACCGAGAATATGGGAGGGAGCAAACAGATTGTCGATGTAGACTAGACTCGCTGCTGTGCAAGTAAAGCACACACGTGCACACGCATCTGCGCATCCCTGCGCGTGTGCGCACACACACACACACGCACACACACACAAGCCAAGCACGAAGCAAGCCCAATAATAAAAGCAATGCATCAATTTGACGCTCAATGGCGGAAATAGGTAGAAATGTCCAAAATTCCATCTAAGGTCTCTGTCCAGAAAAGTGCGGTCCTAAGAAAAGCTAAGATACTGCACAGAACCCTCAAAACTCATATATATATAAAATCCAGCGAGTCAAGTAAATTCTTTATGAGACAGTACAAGTCTGTTTCATGCCATAAGCAATCATCGGCTGTCAATAAAGCTACTCACTGTCAATAAAGCTGCTTTATATATATATATATACACTACCGTTCAAAAGTTTGGGATCACCCAAACAATTTCGTGTTTTCCATGAAAAGTCACACTTATTCACCACCATATGTTGTGAAATGAATAGAAAATAGAGTCAAGACATTGACAAGGTTAGAAATAATGATTTGTATTTGAAATAAGATTTTTTTTACATCAAACTTTGCTTTCGTCAAAGAATCCTCCATTTGCAGCAATTACAGCATTGCAGACCTTTGGCATTCTAGCTGTTAATTTGTTGAGGTAATCTGGAGAAATTGCACCCCACGCTTCCAGAAGCAGCTCCCACAAGTTGGATTGGTTGGATGGGCACTTCTTTGAGCAGATTGAGTTTCTGGAGCATCACATTTGTGGGGTCAATTAAACGCTCAAAATGGCCAGAAAAAGAGAACTTTCATCTGAAACTCGACAGTCTATTCTTGTTCTTAGAAATGAAGGCTATTCCATGCGAGAAATTGCTAAGAAATTGAAGATTTCCTACACCGGTGTGTACTACTCCCTTCAGAGGACAGCACAAACAGGCTCTAACAGGTACTATTTAATGAAGATGCCAGTTGGGGACCTGTGAGGCGTCTGTTTCTCAAACTAGAGACTCTAATGTACTTATCTTCTTGCTCAGTTGTGCAACGCGGCCTCCCACTTCTTTTTCTACTCTGGTTAGAGCCTGTTTGTGCTGTCCTCTGAAGGGAGTAGTACACACCGGTGTAGGAAATCTTCAATTTCTTAGCAATTTCTCGCATGGAATAGCCTTCATTTCTAAGAACAAGAATAGACTGTCGAGTTTCAGATGAAAGTTCTCTTTTTCTGGCCATTTTGAGCGTTTAATTGACCCCACAAATGTGATGCTCCAGAAACTCAAACTGCTCAAAGAAGTGCCCATCCAACCAATCCAACTTGTGGGAGCTGCTTCTGGAAGCGTGGGGTGCAATTTCTCCAGATTACCTCAACAAATTAACAGCTAGAATGCCAAGGGTCTGCAATGCTGTAATTGCTGCAAATGGAGGATTCTTTGACGAAAGCAAAGTTTGATGTAAAAAAAATCTTATTTCAAATACAAATCATTATTTCTAACCTTGTCAATGTCTTGACTCTATTTTCTATTCATTTCACAATATATGGTGGTGAATAAGTGTGACTTTTCATGGAAAACACGAAATTGTTTGGGTGATCCCAAACTTTTGAACGGTAGTGTATATTATATATATATATTTTTTTTTTTTACACTCACGCATCGCGCATACGCAACTCACATATACCGCTGAGCTTGGGTAGTGACGACTCCCAGAATTCCCAGCATTCAGTGCAGAGAGAGAGAGAGAGGAAGAGAGAGAGAGAAACATTCCAAGTAATGTTCCAAGCTATGAAAACAAGTAACACCATGCCTCCTATAAAAACATAAAACATAAACAACCTCATATAAAAACAATGCAATGCAAATTGCGCATGTGTGCCCTTTTATCCCAATGCTTCACCCCTACGAAGAATAAACACAAGGGCAATGACTTCAACATGACTTACAAAGTTGCTTTTCAACAGTCCCATCCAAGTCCATCTTAGTCCCTAAATTGCATTTATCTCAGTTGGCTAATCTGAGAGAGCATGACCACTTCGGAGATCAATATCTGAGAAAAATAAATTAATAAACACCCATACATATGCCAATGGAAATCCTATTCAGTCCAACCATAATAACCTTGGCCGCACAAAGCAAAAAATGTGAACTGACATCAGTGGGGGTTTCCCGGTGTCTTCACTCTCTCTAAGCCGATCTTTATAATCATGCCAACTTCAAATATAATACCAAAAGCCTTTCCTTCACTGTTGGATGTCTGCTAAATGAAAGTCAACTAATACACAGCCAAAACAAGTTCTTTCCTTAACCGGTATATCCCTTGATACTCACTCAAAGCACTCAATTCAGAAATGTTGTGTTTCTTATGGCTTCTTTTTTTCCTCTCTTTTATTCTATCGAGAAAAAAAACATTCAAAATACAACACACATTTACCAAACAAACTGGGAAATAAAACATTTCACAAACCCATCGAACTCTACAGAGTCAAAGATAACAACACAGGTCGACAAAACAGAAAATACTGAGGTAAACTGTAGGCCTTGGCATGGCTTCCAGCCTATAGACCCCCTCACCAAATCAAAGAAATCAAACAAAAAATACACATACACCACACACAGTATACTGTTTAACCAAAATCCAACATTACCCTGCCTCCTTCCACAATCACAACAAAAGTGCTCCCCTCCACAAATCCACCAACAAACTCTTCTTCTCCAACATAACCATACAACATATTAACATCTCTTTCCATTATACTCCTAAAAATATTCCACACCTCAGTTTTCCTCTCTTCATAATGGGCTATATTCCTCCTTAGCTTGACAGCAAACCTTGCATGGCTTAAAACACAATTTAATAAATTAACATTACATCCGTTCATTTTGCCAGCCACCCCAAACAACCACAATTCTCTCCATTCCACTCCGTCAACAAACCCACCTCTCCAACATCTACTTATTAATTCTTTCATTTTCAACATGTATCCCTCCAGTTCACCACATTAAATCTCATCTTAAAACGTTTCTTTTTGTGAAAGCTTTTACAAATACTTGATATTTGTTTTCATTTAGTCATAATGTTTTTTTTATTTTTACCCTTACTTATTTGGTCTTATTCTTTTGCCTTTTCTGGTTTCATTTCTTAGTAAAGCACTTTGTAACATTGTTTTAGGAAAGTGCTGTATAAATAAAGTTATTATTATTATTACTATTATTATTATTATTATTGTTATTATTATTATTACTATTATCATTATAGCCCAGTTTAATTACTGGATGAAGGCCACCTCCAAATCATTGTCTCCCATCATTTGTACCTTTTTTCTCCGGAGTCAACCCAGATGCTGTCACTGGGCATCCCTTTCATGTTTTCCAAATCATTAATTTAGAAGCTGTGTACCATTTTGACATCAGAGATTTGCAAGCAAGACAACTTTCCATTGTTTCTGCATACGGGCTTGAGTGATGACTGATACTAAAATAGGATTTGTGAATAACGCATTTCAAAACTTAAATGCAGCTGTCACATGTTTCTCTTGGTTACCATTTAAGCTAAAGCGCTAGACCTAAGAAATGCACCACCTTTTTTTTCTTCTTATAGGGTACAATAATTTTGATTTTGGCACCTGAATAACAGATAAATGACAGTCAACCTGATACAAGAGATTACAAGAGGACACAAGCAGGGGGGTAATAATTTGGGGAGGTGCCCTGCCTTTTTTCCACCATTTTAAAATGACAGTAATAACCTATAAAGTGACAGTAATAACCTATATATAAAGACATAGGTAGATTAAAATATGCTTTTCTTCCCCATCCCTTCTGAAATGTCTTTCATTGACTGTTCTCCTCTGATTTTTCATCCACTTGCTTTGTAAATTTCCCACACTCCTCATCTCATCATGCCTTTTTACTTTTATTCCAGTCATATCACATATCTCTCTCTCTCTCTCTCTCTCTCTCTCTCTCTCTCTCTCTCTCTCTCTCTCTCTCTCTCTCTCTCTCTCTCTCTCATTTTCTTTTACTCTTGTACTCCCATGCTTTTTCATAGAGCCCATTGAAGAAATAAGCGTCTATTTTAATCTGTTTCATTTGATGCAGCAACTGACCTGTTCCAAATGGAAGCAATCTTCTACGCTGCCTTGCACACCTCAGTCCCAACAAATCTAAACTACCTCAGAGATGAGGGAATGAAAAATAACCTTGTGCTTGATCACAAATTACATTTTATCAATACACCACACTAAACTTACCTGTGCCAAACTTTGATTTACCACAGTAGATATGCATTGTATCAGAGATGAAATGACTGGTGCATGCTCCTGAATGGACCTGATAATGGGGATTTAAAATGACTCCGATTTTGGATTCTGGTCAAGAGCATTTGAGCATTAGGTGTTCCCTTTCTAACTCAGCATCTCTTTCCCCAAAATGACAGGAAACTTTTGCTCACCCCAGCGGCTTCTCCAGTCGGCTGGCAGGTGATCCAACGATTTCCCCGAGAGTACAGAAAACCTGCCCCAAGAAGTCCTAGAGACGAAAACGAGAAAGAGAGAAGGAAGGAAGAAAGGAAGGAAGAACAAGAAAGTCAAGACGGATGTGTACAGTAAATACAAAGCACATTGTACACAGCAGAGGACATGGCTTGAAAGGATCAAGTTGTGGATGGTGGTGAGTAAAGACGTAACTACTGTTTCAAAGGACTCAACATGACTCACAAATGTTAAGTGAATTTACAACAGCAGGGAGGGGAAAAAAGTTTTAAGAGACAGAGAACTATGGGTAACCCTTCCTTATACAATCCCCCAAGTACTTGGCATTTACCTGGTAACTATTCAGTATGAATGCTTACTTAAATGGTCATTACAGCTGTGAACAAGTACTGTAGGTACTTACTGAGAAACTATAACTAAAAATACTAGGTATTTACATGGTAATTATTTGTAGCTTGGTACTAAAAAACTATATCTGATATACTTGATTACACCTACAGTATTACCCATTAATTTAAGTTACTACATAAAAAATACTATGAATATACTAATTAAATGTTTTATGAATGGTACAGTAACTACAGCTGAGCTCAAGTATATATGTACTGAGAAACTACAGCTGAAATACAGAGCTTACTCAGTAAGTAAGCTGGAACTGGATTGTAAAAGGAAGCATAGGCAGGTTTTTACTGCATGACCAATGATTCCTCTTGTGATCACATTCAGCCAATGTACCATGAATGCTCTGAAAAAGTACTCAATAAAACCCTCCAATTTACTCAGGAGGTAAGCAGAAACTGGGGCATTAAAGGTGGGATTGCTTAATTCCATAGTATTACCTGTTTCTTCCCAGCCAATTGGCAATTCCCCTTGTGATAGCATTAAGATATCTGATATCATTTATCATTCTGTGGTGATAAGGTTAGGAACCATACCATGCAAGGAGAGTCTGGGGGCATCCCCCTGGGAAGAACTTTTTCACAAAACAACTGTTACATGTGCAGGTTTGTGATTTACATATAAATAATGTGCAGTCAAGTTAGAAATACCGATTAAAAAATATGACCCGGATTGAGATTACATTTAAAATAAAACTAATTTTATCAAGAGAAAAAAATAAAATAAAACTGTACTTACAAAAGTCATGAAAAATTGGCCAGAATCAAGTGGGAGAAAAAAAATTGTATACCAAAGCAAAAACAACAAGAGCTCATTTCAACTGTAGCCTACTACTAGTAGCTAGTCTTGGCTATTATTTACCTGACTTTGATTTTCCTTGGCTAGTGTCTTTCTCTTTCAGATGTAAACATTAGAGGAACCATTCTATTTCCTTTAATATTCATACAACACAGAAGTTATCTATGGCAATAACGTTAGTCTGTCAAATTCTTTTGACACTACTTTTTCAATGAACATCTATCACTGTGAATCGGATACCTGTTTGTTCTAAATAAATTGCATGGACTTGTTGAGACTGTTTTTCTATCAAAAATTTTATTTTGGGGTGTTCGGGTAGTGTAGTGGTCCATTCCGTTTCCTAACAACATGGGGACCCCAGCTCAAATCCCCGTTACCTCCGGCTTGGTCGGGCATCCCTACAGACACAATTGGCCGTGTCTGCAGGTGGGAAGCCAGATGTGAGTGTGTGTCCTGGTCGCTGCACTAGCGCCTCCTCTGGTCGTTTGGGGTGCCTGTTCGGGGGAGAGGGGGAACTGGGGGAATAGCATAATCCTCCCACGTGCTATGTCCCCCTGGTGAAACTCCTCACTGTCAAGTGAAAACAAGTGGATGGCGATCCCACATGTACCGTAGGAGGCATGTGGTAATCTGCAGCCCTCCCCCGATCGGCAGAGGGGGTGGAGCAGCGACGGGGACAGCTTGGGAGAGAGGGGTAATTAGCCGGATACAATTGGCGAGCAAAAGGGGGGAAAAATCTGGAAATAAAATTATATTTTTACTTAATTTTCAACATAGTTATTGGTGGCAGTTTATCATCTCTTTTCCCTGCCAGCATTCTCTGCACTATTGTGTAAAATCAGCCCCAGATGCTCCGGTCTCTGCTTGTGCTGATTGTTTGTTTATTGTTCCCGCATGAAATCCATTTATTCAACTTAAGTTATGCTCCACATTTCCCCCAGTCTCCTGCTTGTATGATACTGTCGCTGGTGTTGCGGGGCATGCCAAGAACCACCGGCCAAAATAAATCATCATTTTGAAAATAACTTTGCCATGGGCGGTCATATTCCTACCGTGGTGGCTAATATTGTAGAACATATAAATGGGAAATACTGTTGTGGAAACGAGTAATATTCTTCCTTTAGCAGTTCATTTTCGATTTACTGAGTAAATTGGAGTGTTATTTATTGAGGACCTTTTTTTGAACATACTGTTGTCTGAATGATATCAGAAAGGGAATGACCAATCAGGTGGTAAGAACCAAGTACTACTATGGAAACAAGCAATGCTTCCTTCTGCAGCCAGGTCATGGCTTACTTCCTGAGTAAGCAACCGTATTTGTATTTGTAGTTGTAGGCTAGTTTCTCAGTACATATGTACTTGGTCACAGACACAAATTACCATTCATGTAACATTTAACTGGTAAATAAAATACTTAGTACTTACAAAGCAGTAACTTGAATGAATAAGTGACAGTTCAGTTGCGGTTTTTCAGTACGTACATGAAAAACTACAGTACAGCCTGTAATTGCCATAAAACCAGGGAAATACCTAGCTAATAACTTGAATTAATGGGTAACACCACAGATGTCAAATGATTCAGTTGTAGCATCTCTTTACATACCTACTTGCTCACAGCTGTAATTGCTATGCAAGTATTTTCACCAAATAATTACCAGATAAATACTTCATACTTTTAGCTGTAGTTTCTCGGCACATACCTACATGTTCACAGCTGTAATTATCATGTAAATAAATATTCATACTAAATATTTACCAGGTAAATACCAAGTACCTTGGGAGCTGTATAAGGAAGGGTTACTGAAATTGAATTTTAGCTGCCCTCGTTTTCCTTCACCAGCTTCAATCTCTAATTATGACTCAGTGTTGGCCATTTGAATTGAAAATTAACAAACAAACCCCATATGAGACTGGGCTGACAGAATTGAAAAAAATAACCCTGCCCTATGTTTGGTTCTACCAAAACTGTGCTCAGACTAGTAAGAGTAGTTGTGGGACATGAGAAAGTCAGGGTACCAAGCTTTAGCCTTAGTAGTTAGGACACATTATGTTTTTCTCCGTCAAGCAGAAGTACTTTCATTTCAAGAAGATCTTCAGTGTGCTAGAGCCACTACCTTACAAGAGGTTAGCACATGCCTGTGTTTAAGTGGAGTTTTTTTGTTTGAAAAGACAATCGGTGTAACACATGCACCAAAGGGCCTAACTTAGTATTGTACATGGATCAGCCAAGAACATTAAAGCCACTGACAGGTAAGTGAATAAAATTGATTATCTTGTCAAAATGCCACCTGTCAAGAGGTGGGATATATAAGGCAGCAAGCTAACAGTCAGTTCTTGAAGTTGATGTGTTGGAATCAAGACAAATGGGCAAGCATAAGGATCTGAGCCATTGACTTTGATAAGTGACAAATTGTGATGACTAGATGACTGGGCCAGAGCATCTCCAAAAAAGCAGGTCTTGTGGGGTAATCCTGGTAGGCAGCGGTCAGAACCTACCAAAAGTGGTCCAAGGAAGGACAACCGGTGAACCGGTGACAGGGTCATGGGCGCACAAGGCTCATTGATGCAGGTGGGGGGTAAAGGCTTGCCCATCTGGTCCGATGCCACAGAAGAGCTACTGTAGCTCAAATTGTTGAAAATGTTAATGTTGGCTATGATAGACAGGTGTCAGGACCCACAATGCATTGCGGCTTGCTGCGTATGGGGCTGCATAGCCACAGACCAGTCAGAGTGCCCATGATTACCCCTGTCCACCGGTGAAAGTGCCTACAATGGGCACGTGAGTGTCAGAACTGGACCATGGAGCAATGGAAGAAGGTGGCCTGGTCTGATGAATCACGTTTTCTTTTACATCATGTGGATGGCCAAGTGTGGGTGTGTGTGTGTGTGTGTGTGTGTGTGTGGGTGTGTGTGTGTGTGTGTGTGTGTGTGTGTGTGTGTGTGTGTGTGTGTGTGTGTGTGTGTGTGTGTGTGTGTGTGTGTCGTCTACCTGGGGAACAGATAGCACCAGGATGCACTATGGGGAGAAAGCAAGCCAGCGGAGGCAGTGTGATGCCTGAGCAATGTTCAGCTGGGAAACCTTAGGTCCTGGCATTCATATGGATGTTACATTGACATGTACCACCTACCTGAACATTGTTGCAGACCAGGTACAGCCCTTCATGGCAACAGTATCCGCTGATGGCAATGGCCTCTTTGAGCAGGATAATGCACCCTGCCATACTGCAAAAACTTGTTCAGGAATGGTTTGAGGAACATGACAAAGAGGTCAATATATTGCCTTGGCATCCAAATTCCCCAGATCTCAATCCCATCAAGTATCTGTGGGATGTGCTGAAAAAACAAGTCTTATCCATGGAGGCCCATGCAACTTAAAGAGTCTGCTGCTAACATTTTGGTGCCAGATACTAGAGGACATCTTCAGAGGTCTTGTGGAGTCCATGCCTCGACGGGTCAAAGCTGTTTTGGCGATACGAGGGAGACCGAAACAATATTAGGCAGGTGGTTTTAATGTTTTGGCTAATCGCTGTACATTCACTGTGCAGCCATTCCCCATTCACTTTGACAAAGTAAATGTGGTGATACTTTGGAAAAAGTTGAGCATGCCCAAAGATGACACAACCCACAGTACACAACTAACCCTCTTCATATTGTCTTGCTAAGAGGTGCTCTGTAACATTTGATTTCTATTCCGCTGTGGAACTCCTTTATGTTTTCAAAAGTGATAACGCATAATTCTTCAGAGACGGCACATAGATCTGGGGAGGAAGGGGGCAGCTATATGCTGTTAGATGTGAGAGAAATGTACAGGGCACACGTTGAGTTCAGCGGTCTTCCGGGGGGGTTGGGCAGGCAGCAGCAACAACAGAATACATCAACTACCAGGAACACAACACCATACAATACCTAGTACTCCTAGCACTGCTGAAACAAAGAGATGAATGAAAAGAGACGACATGCTGTCTGAGCTGTGAGCAAACAGAATTATGGGGGGGAAATAGACTTAAACTGAGTCCAGTGATGGAAAAAAAAATGCAAACCTTTAGTATCCAAAAATATCAAATATTCTGAAAAAAGGATTATTTTGATAACAAATGTTACGATAGCTTCCATCTGAAGAAAACTCAAGAATTGCTTGTCTTTGTTTAAAAGTCACAGCCTCATGTCGCTCCTTCATTTTGATTCGATGTAATAGAAACTAATGGGAAAAACCTTGAATAAACTAAGCTATCTACAGAAAAATTCACCATAATATTTCAGTTTACAATGCCTGTGTGCAACGATACTACTGATGCTATCTCTACAAACAATGTCTAAACTTGAGCATTTCCCAGGCATAGCACACATTTTGTGGTTAAATAACTGAAGAATTACAACTCCCACAAAAGCATAAACAAAAATTACAACATTAGACATACATTTTGTGGAAATACTCATGATTTTGTATTTGGCTATTGCTAGGAATCAGGACATGCAGAAGGTTTGCATATTTTTATCCCGGTGATAGCATGCAGCAGGCACCATCCCATCAAGATAGGTTGAAGGATATATAGATACATAGATAAACAAATAGATAACTTTTAAATTACAAAATCCTCACCATTAGACCACTGATTGAGAAATTGACCAATCTCAGATTATCTTGTTCACTATACTGTACAAGCAATAATCAATGGCAGATTTAAGAACTACCTTGGAAATTCTACCCATTCATTAGTTAGTACTCAAAAGACTGGCCAATCTCTGCATCTGTGGCTCAGGATCAGAATGGCCTTGTCCACTCACATGTTTGGACAGATCTGGGCTTTTGGAGTCAACGTCATACCTGAGAGGTAACAAAAAGAGAACTTCTACATTTAAAAATATCGGAGGCCCAAACCAAAGCAAAAACACAATATAAAGGTATTGTGGCCTTGACCCTTATTTTTGTTGTGTCTGCTTGTAATATCAGTGAGTTAAATTTGTGATTTTACGCTAATTCTAATGTTATAAATGAAAAGAGAGAATGTTCTCTATACCACACGTAGAACAGTCTTTTCAGATCTGGGAATCAGTGGGGCAGGGTTATAGAGATAAACTGCAACAAGACCGGTTCTCCTCTTTCATAACTGTGAGAAGTGGTCCTGATTAGCATGTGAATGTAAAGAGATGAAAGGGAGGCAAATGGGGTTTATGGGGTGCACGAATATTAAACATCTGATGAAAAACAAAGATCTACTTAGCCATGACATTAATGCAGAGATAGCCTGTTGCCACCAATGCAAGACACTCCCCACGTAAGAAAAATCATTTGTTCAGCAGTGCAAACTACAAATCTCAGTGTCTTTTTCTTGACTTAATAAAGAGAGATGACAAGAAGCATTACGCATCTGTATATTTGCCAAAATCTATCTATGGTGACATCAATTTTCATATTCAATGTTGTCATTGACTGTGCTTCCATCTTTGTAAAAAGCCAAATAAAAGAGATTAAAGCAGGATGTCACTCTGAGGGTCGCTCTACTGAGAAGTTTCAAAGGGACCTGGAAGCTCAAAGGCTGAGGAGTAAGGCTGCTTTTGTAATTTTAAATGGACATGAATGCATTCATGACAGAGCAGAAAAAAAACATAGCACACAGACACCCGTTAGGATTGGGTGTGTGTGTGTGTGTGTGTGTGTGTGTGTGTGTGTGTGTGTGTGTGTGTGTGTGTGTGTGTGTGTGTGTGTGTGTGTGTGTACACATATGTGTGTGGGTGTGTCAGCATCCAGTGAAAAGGCTAGCAATTAACCAAACCAGCATCTCAATTTTGCAGTTCATATGAAAGTATGATAAATAAACGATAAAGTAAACATATAATTTGAAACACATGCAGTGGATGGAGAGAGAAAGTGAGTGAGATAGACATAGAAACGGAGGGACAGAGGCTGAACTCTGAACCTAGGCTTGATTCCACTCACGTATATCACATATGAAATATGTGAACAAAAGCAGATATGGAAACCAACCATGTGTCACAAAGCTATACTCTTGAAGTCAATTTCATCAAAGGTAATTCTAATGTTAGGGCTCAGAGCCAGCTCATTGCAAAAGAAGATGAAAAATCTGAGATAATTAATCAAGAGAGATAAAAAAAATAACAACAACAACAGGGGAACAATGCATGTTGTCTGAGTTTGAATTCTCAGGTTAAGGAATCACTCACAAGTCAAAGCGAAGGCTTTGTTTCTCCTCAAAGAAGTAGTCCAAGATGTATTTTCTAACAAAATCAGGGTTCAGTGTGTTGTCTATCACCTCAGTCCTGCCAAACTAAGAGAGGAGAAAGAAAGACAGTAAGAGATGGACAAAAAAGGGGGGGAAAGCAAGAAAAAGAAAATCAAGCCAAAAAACAAGGAAGAATTATCAAATACAATTAATATTGGTAATATTTTACTTCAGACAAAAGTTCCTCCCATATGACTGCCAATTTCCTCATGTCTCTTATTCTTACTTTTCACGATGTCGTTTTCCTTTCACAACACTTAAGACTCAAACTTTTACTTACACACACACACACACACACACACACACACACACACACACACACACACACACACACACACACACACACACACACACACACACACACACACACACACACACACACACACACACACGTATGACTGCAGCAGTGCTGGCTTATTAGCAGAACTGAAATCACACACTGCTATTGTGAGGGGGAACACAGCGGTTTGCTTCCTGGTTTCCAGGATTCTCTGCCGTGTTAATTACTGAATCAGGGTCACCCTTTCATTACCGGAGAGAGAGCGAGAGAGAGAGACAGAGAAAGATAGAGAAAAAGAGAGGGGAGGGCAGGGGGTTCAGGGGAGTAGAAGGGTTGGTGTAGTTAATAAGGGGAAGAGAGGGGGAAATAAATGGTCAAAGGAACAGGGAGAGGAGGGAAAGAAAAGGGCACAGAAAAGGAAAGAGGGATGAAAGTAGAGGAAACTAAAGCGGTGAGGAAATAGCGAATTGACTGTAGGAGTGAGAATGGAGTGGGAAGTAAGAGAAGGAAAAAAAAGTGATGATCGGCTTTCTCATTAGTGGTATTCTCAATCCCATGGTACTTACAGTCCAGGGAAATGCTAAAATCCAATACCGCTCACTTACACACAGGAAACAGTCTCACCGATGAAATATGTAACAAGTATTTTAAATCTCTTCAGTGATTCCTTTTGATAAAACAACCGTGCATCCCACAGATTTACATGAAAACTGACTCTCAGCAGATGAAGACTGACTGAGTGGTTGAGCTATCCACTAGCTTTTTGATTATACACCTTTTGGACTACTACAGTTTGTTCTCATAGCTATTTCAGTTTATGCATGAATAATTCATAGGTTTTGTTAGAATGCATGAATAAAATACATGCTAGCACTGCAGTGGTACACTTCTCTAAACTCTACAGGAAAAAAGCAACCACTGTGTTACTTAAACTGGTATGGTGAAATACTTAGTATGGAAAATGTCAGAACAAGAAAAAAAATGATGATACCAAAACAATCACAAATAATCATAACGGATATTATGAAAACCTTGAGAAATCAAAGCTGGAATATGAAACTCTACCAGTAGAAAAAAAAAGAAGCAAATAATGCAAATTTAACTTGAATAAAACTTGCTGTATAACAATGAATAAACAAGACATCTTATATGACAACAAAAAAATCAGATTAAAAAAGTAATTATATCGAAGGATGAGGACACTGATGCATTAATAATGAATGATATTAATAACAATAATTATATAACAGTGATGATGACAATAATAATAATGATGACGATAACAATAATAATAATAATAATAATAAATTTTCCAAACAAATTATGTAAATCCAAACAATAAAAACACTACATTTGTACAAAAGTTCGATAGAAAAAAGGCTTCTTCCAAAGACAGAGAACTCCTAGATAAGGAAATAATGTAACAGGCACTTCAAACTGCTATTTACAGCTTTCCAAATAAAACAGCACCTGGGTTAAATGGGCTGCCGTTTGAGTTTTATAAAACATGGGAACCTTTACAAACGTTTTCTTCCAAACCATAATACATATAAATATAACTAAATCCCTGCCTGAATCAACACAGCACTTAATTACCGCCATTCAAAAATCAATAAATAGTGGGTAATCTCCTTCATAACAGACCTATAAGTTTTGTGAATTGTGATAGTAAAAATATAGCCAAATTAATAAGTAAAAGAATCTCAAAAATCCTCTCAAAAATTATTTATTCATGTCAGGCTGGTTTTGTAAAGGACAGAAAGATTAAGGTGGATGAGTTTAAATACTTGGGGTCAACTTTTCAAAGTAACAGGGAGTGCAGAAGAGAGGTGAAGAAGAGAGTGCAGGCAGGGTGGAGTGGGTAGAGAAGAGTGTTAGTGATTTGCGACAGAAGGGTACCAGCAACAGTGAAAGGGAAGGTTTACAAGACAGTAGTGAGACCAGCTATGTTGTATGATCTGGAGATGGTAGCACTGAAAAAGAAAAAAAGGCGGCGGAGCTGGAGGTGGCAGAGTTGAAGATGTTAAGATTTTTGATGGGAGTGATGAAGGACAGGATTAGGAATGAGTATATTAGAGGGACAGTTGAGGTTGGACAGTTTGGAGACAGAACAAGAGAGAGAAGGCTCTAATGGTTTGGACATGTGCGGAGAAGAGACTCTTTGTATATTGAGAGAAGGATGCTGAATATGGAGCTGCCAGGGAAAAGAGGAAGACCAAAGAGGAGGTTTATGGATGTGGTGAGGGAGGACATGCACGTAGCTGGTGTGACAGAGGAAGATGCAGAGGACAGGAAGAAATGGAAACAGATGATCCGCTGTGGTGACCCCTAACGGGAGCAGCCAAAAGTAGTAGTAGTAGTAGTAGAAAGATTCAACAAATATATCAACAGGCCTAAGGTCAACATCAAAATGACAGTAGTGGCAGATGATGCAGAAACAGCATTCAACACAGTTGAATGGCAGTATTTCTTTTAAGACTTTAGAGCTCCCAAATAAATGTACAAAATTAACAGACAATCAAAACACTATATAACACATTGCAGGGTAGCGTGTATACAAATAAAATTCCATCAAAATCTTTTGAAATCAGTACAGGCACAAAGTAAGGCTGCTCACTATCTCTGCTACTTTTTTCATTGAACCATTGGCAAAAATTATTAGAAAGGATTCTGAAATAGCAAGAATAAAGGTTAATAATAATGAACATAAACTTATTTGCAATGATATCATTGTCTATTTAATAAAATATGACAATTAAAAAATTATTAAGAACAATAAACTCATTTTTAATTATATCAAGCTTTACAATCAACACTAATAAAACAAATACTAATGGTAAACTTAATACTTGAAAAGTTACTGGACAAAAACAGGTTTCCATAATCATGATGTCATATAATGACATGTCAATAAAATGATTGTACAAAAACAATTAAGAAACAATATTTAAAAACTAGGAACATAGATTATCAAGTTGGAAAAACCTGGCTCTTGATGTACCAGGTAGATTTTTTTTCTCTAAATGGTACATTTACCATGGTAACTATATTTATTTTCATTAATACCAGTACAGCCATCCATATCCTCTTTAATAAACAATACAAGAAAATACTCAATATGGCACAGTAAAACTCTAAGAATGAATAAGCAATTATTACACCTACAAATAGAAAAATAAGGCTTTGATTTACCTGAACTAAAAAAGTATTGGCTAGCAACTGAAACGTTTGGCATTTATCACATTGCAGCTAAATCACAAGACCAATTATGGATCAATATAAAAGATGCACTAGAAAGTCCAAGTAATATATTGATGAAGCTATTCTCTAAAAAAAAAAAAGGCAAAGAAAGCAATAATCTCCATAATCAGGATCAGTGCCATTCATACCCTGCTCTCCCGTGTTTTCCATCAAATGATCTCCTATGCACAGTGGGTTTTTCCAACTGTTGTTTCAATTCCGTCCACTCTTAAAATTGGAAGATATGGATACAATTAATAGCCAGAGTACTTGCTTTACAGTGTCGCGAAGTCAATGAGATTAAATGCTTGCTTTTTGAACCCTCACGGGTGGTTGATGATGAAATCAAGCTCGATTAATTTTAGATGTTCCGACTCAGGTCTACTTCTTCAACAAAAACAATCAAGACTGTCCTCCACTACGGCTAGTTATTGTCTTTCCATTTTGATTAATTCTACTAGTTTTCCTCTTGCATCTCACATCTGCTTAAATATATAACATATAGATGTTAATGCAAGTCATGAAACAACATGGATGTGTGATGAAACAAATCAAATACAATAAGTGTTTTAATGAAATACCAATTTTCCGAGTACTAAAAAAATTACGGCAACTTGATCTCATCAACAATTTATAAACTACTGAACATTTGCCGTGAACTTCCCTGTGATATTCACCTTCCATCTGCATTCTTCAATAAGTAAAGAACTCTTGATTACAGCCACTTTTGGTTTCTAATGACTACTGTATTTCCACTGACATTTTCAATCAAAATGCAGTTAACATTTTCCGAAACTAGGCACAGTGTCTTCTTCTTCTGGCTTGTTCCCTGTTCTCAGGGGTTGCCACAGGGAATTTACCTGTGAGGACACAGCACCAATGGTGGTCATTGTTAACCCGGGCCTCAACTGATCCAGCATGGAGCCTCGACCGTTCCGGTATGGTCTTGTCAATCTGCATAATGATTTGGCAAACGTTTTACATTGGATGCCCTTCCTGATGCAACCACTAACCCTATGGACAGGGGCACAGGCAAAGCTTTGGATGCCATCCCAGTATACATGGACTTGCTCCCAAGCCCGTCGCAAAAAATTGGCACAGTGTAGTTGCTGCAAATGTTTTATGAGTGATAATTTGATGTGACAGACAATTTTTGGATACATTATTGGGAAAGGTGAATCATTTCTGTTTTTATTGAGACTTTTTCTTGTATAATTACAATTACTCAGTGTGGTAAAATAACCAATGAGTCTAAAAAGCGGTGGCTGAAACCCTAAATCTTCTATCAGCAATTGCCCCAAGTGTATGGATGAACCAAAAGAGCTGAAGGATCTTGGAATGTGCCTTGACTCACACGGAGTTAAAATAAATAAATAAAGCTTGGTGCCCATCAAGGAAATAACCCAAGCCAATCTTTTTTCCCCAAATCAATCCTAAATTGCAGTGGTAGCTGTTTGCATGTGGATATGGGAGCAAAACATAGAGGAAAATATTAATTTTGCTAAATATCCATAGTAGTGTGGACAAGGCATCAGACTCGCCAACACCCAGCAGGTAATCACAATGACAACTTGCTCTTCTATGGCCAACAAAATCTCCTGCACCGTCACACACGTCACATTGGGCTCCAGCGGGACTATGCAGATCCTATGACAGATGGACGGAGGTAGCGTCTCGGAGGACGCCATTCCTCCACAAAACAACCAGCAAAAAAAACGGCAGGACAGTCACCATTGAGCAAACAAACAGAAGAAATATTTACCTGATCATGCAGAAAAGACAGATGGGAAAAGGAGAGAAAAAAAATCTTCAAAGTTAGGAACAGAAACAAACTGCCTACACTCGCGCATGCGCAACTCACATGTACAGCTCTTTTTTTTTTACCGCTGAGATCGGATAGTGACGACTCCCAGGACTCCCAGCATTCAGTGCAGAGAGAGAGAGAGAGAGAGAGAGAGAGAGAGAGAGAGAGAGAGAGAGAGAGAGAGAGAGAGAGAGAGAGAGAGAGAGAGAGAGAGAGAGAGAGAGAGAGAGAGAGAGAGAGAGAGAGAGAGAGAGAGAGTGAGTGTGAGAGAGTGTGTGCTTTTTCAAGTCATTCATGTGAGGATATTCACGATTATCCCCATTTACAATTATCCCGATAATGGAAATTCACCACGATCAACTTTTCGTGTTTTTTTTATATTGCAAGCCGTGATAAAATCCTATACTATGTATTACTTAATACATGCTGAGTGGGCATCAACAGTAAAAAATGTGCTGAAAAGAACAATTGTGTCAATCTCATCTCTTGCTAGGCGATCCCAGTATACTGATAAAACTCTGTAAAGCATGTTAGCAAAGTGGCGCATGATGGCAGAGATAGGGTTCGTAATGTGGTTTCACTGCCCATTGTGACAGACAGCGCTGAGCTGCAAAGTTCATTAGATACCACTTGGCTGTAGAAGCTGGAGTAATGAAATCCCCAGCTCACTCGCTGTAAATCCACACAAGCCATGAAAGATCACATTCACTCATATGCATGCACATACACACAAATGCAAATACATACACAAGCATGGCAAACCATGAACCACCTCTTTGGCACCATTGCTTGCAACAGCTACCATAGAACCTTGTCATAGATATACTTCTCAACCTCCTGCATTTGTGAACAAACAGACATGTGGACAGGCACACACACACACACACACACACACACACACACACACACTATGACAACACAGCATTAAACTTAACAAAGGCCTCAGTACAGAGCCAGTGTACGAAAGGAGTCAAATAAATCATTGCTGTTTTCAATCCACACCTTACAAAATTGTCATTCTCTTGTTTAAACAGTGACAAGTGGTAAGCTTATTAGTCTTAATTTTTTTTACAATTTTTTTAGAAGCTTTTACAATCAGTAGTGAATAGAACTGGCTGTACCTAAATTTTCTTGAATAATTAAAGAGTGGGAAATGCAAATGAAAATGTTGTCAAGAGTACTTTGGCTTGAGAGGGAAATCAAAAAGCCAACCATTTCATTTTTTGTTCAACATGTGGGCTACCATGACCTCGAGAACACTCAGATACCCAGCATCTAAAAAAAAAAGTCAATTATTCAGTGTTACTGGGCTTCCATTGCTAAATTTCTGTCACTTTAAGCCCCTGAGGTTTTCTTTGTTGATGGATGTAGGCACTGGTATTTTTTTTCAGCACAGACGCACTAACTCCCACATGCCCATAAAGGCAAATAGAAACATACACACCCACCAGGAGCGCTAAACAAACAGCAATCTGTGATGTCACATTCAAATAAGACAGTGGGAAATGAAAGGAAAAGGTCAGCCTTGTCAGATCTACATATTGCAAAGACAAATTAACATCACCCACCCACTCATTTTTACACATACAAACATGAATACACGCACACACACACACACACACGTCAGCGTGCACATACACTGCAGGTGTGTGGACTCAGACATTCAGTAACATTCACACAAAATTTCACACCTCGTCAGAGAAACGTTTTGATGAATGTGCAATGTTCCTCCTGTTATGACCCTTGTCACCTTTTATAACATCTGAGCCCGTATAGGACTCGGACGTGTGCATGCACATGTATTTTGTACGTGTGTGTATGTGTTTGTACTGTGGGCCCCTGTGCAAGACTGTAGATAGAATGCAGGCTTAATGTCCTGTTCTATGAAAGGAGTCAGAAAGTAGAGCTCATTTTCTCATGTGTTTTTTCCACTGGTCTCACTTTCCTTCGAGTTTTTTTCTTTATTTACACATATAAAAAAAAATCAAAAAAGACAATATATAAAAATGTTTTTAACAATTAAGGAGAATTGCCTAAAACCCTCTAGGGGCTTGGAAAGTGGCATTCTCCAGGCAGCATACTACAGGAAACAATTACAACATTCCAGTATGCACAATTTGTATGTCTCTATCAATAATTCCAGATATAGCAAGAGACGGAGACACAATTCAGCACAGCACCCGACAACAATGCAGCCCATAACCACCCATGTTATCAGTCATAGTCACAAGACACACACACACACAAACACACACACACACACACACACACACACACACACACACAAAGAACACTCATTCATGATACATGCAAGTATACACAAACACTATCATTAACAGACTAAGAGCATACACTCATGTGATATGGCTTAGAGTTTTCATAAAATAAGAAAGATAACCCAACACATTTGTAAATATATTGTCTAATCAGGGTGACAGAGGTCTTTGTCACTCTGGCTGGTACTGTAATCATAGAATTAAAATAATGACAGAACATTGTATCAAAGTACTTAATTAAAATATTAGTCTTATAATTTACAATATTGATATTGAAATCACCAATTAAATAACAGTTTTTCCCTTCTTTAGAAATAATATCAAGAACAGTTGCTAGGTTAGTATTGAATTAATTAAGTTTCCTTTATCAATCCCCTTGGGGAAATGCAGTTACTGCAAATTAACCCATCCTAGCTGTGATCTGTGTAGCTAGGAACAGTGGGTTGCCGCCTTAATGCTGCACCCGGGAACCAACTCCAATTCTTTCCCCATTGCCTTGGTCAGGGGCACAGACAGGAGAATAAACCCTAACATGCATATTTCTTTTGATGGTGGGGGAAACCGGAGAACCCGGCGGAAACCCACCACAGACATGGGGAGAACATGCAAACTCCACACAAAGGATGACCTGGGGATGACCCTGGGGTTTGAATCCAGGACCTTTTTGCTGTGAGGCGACAGCGCTAACCACTGGGCCACCATGCCACCCCAGGCAAACTAGAGCTAGATGGTCTACAGATAACATGCAATAATGGTCTGGTGGGTCTCAACAATCACAGCCTCAGCAGAAAGGGTAAAATACTTTTCAATATCATATCTTTCTTTGTAGACCAGCCTAGGGTTGAGATATAAGGAGACACCCCCACCTATTTGGTCTTCTCTGCATCTATATATTATATATATGCTTATAGTTGTTAAATTCATGCAAATCAGCATTGTTGTTAGTCAACCAAGTTTCAGTTAGCCCTATTACATTAAAAGAGAAGTCGGGGTTGGCCAAACAAAGGCATAAAGTATCATAGTGTTTTGGCAGCCTGCGAACATTAATATGAAGAAAGGAAAAGTCACTCTTCATTTTTTGACGGTCAACAGAGGATTTAAATTCATTCTCATTGTAGTAATCAGATATTCCGAAAGAATCTTGTTTCAGTTGAGCAAAACAGTTTGTGTCAGGGTCATTATTATATAAAATGTTCAATGTTGAGTCAAAATTCACTATCTGATTGTTGGAAGGTATTGGGAAAGTAGTCTATTAAAGGCCCATTTGCTTCTAGGGGATGGTAGTTTCACAATGTCTATCAGCAGGAGCAGACAGCTCTTATTCAAGCTTTTTTAATATTTCATAGACAAAAATATTTGACCCACTGGTTATATAGGCTAGATTCACAACACTAGCCATATTACTTACACCATGTATACAGTAAATGGAAATAAGTGTGTAATGGGATTTTTTTTTTTTTTTTTTTTTTCCCCCCCTTTTTCCTCTCCAATTGTATCCAGCCAATTACTCCACACTTCCGAGCCATCCCAATCACTGCTCCAACCCCTCTGCCGATCCGGGGAAGGCTGCAGACTACCACATCTCCTCCGATACATGTGGAGATGCCAGCCGCTTCTTTTCACCTGATAGTAAGGAGTTTCACCAGGGGGACGTAGCGCGTGGGAGGGTCATGCTATTCCCCCAGTTCCCCCCAAACAGGGGCCCTAACCCACCAGAGGAGGTGCTAGTGCAGCGACCAGGACACATACCCACATCCGGCTTCCCACCTGCAGACACGGCCAATTGTGTCTGTAGGGCCACCCAACCAAGCTGGAGGTAACACAGGGATTCGAACCGCTGATCCACGTGTTGGTAAGCAACGGAATAGACTGCTACGCTACCCAGACGCTGTAATGGGTTTTTTTGAAGAGGCTAAAAAGGCATGGCAGATAGATGGGCTGTATCACACTTACTTGATGTAGAATATAGTTCCTCAAGATTTGTGCTCTGAAGGACAAAGAAATATGAGGTGGAATTCATAATCAAATGTGGTCAAAGCCCCGCTGAAAGATTTGGGTGCTAGAGGGTCCTGCCAAAGCGAATTACTTGGTTAGTCACCTGTCCAGTTTTGCCTCCACTGTCTCAGGTCTAGAAGTGTGTGTTTCTATCCGGCTCACAAAGAGTCATGTGGCGCTGTCTCGTTCTCACACTCATTTTTCAACATTACTAAGGAGGCCGACAATGCGAGCTGGAAAAAATACATAAATTCAAGGCCACAAATAACTATGTAAAGAGCACGAGAATTTTAAGAGTGTAAACACGCAAACCTCACAGCATAAATTAATCCAATTCATCTTACTAATGTGTATCTTGTTTTAAATGCACAAAAAACATTTTTCTTAATTTAACTCATACTCTTGTTTTAATTAATCTGTACACAAGTTTATAACAGGGGTATAAAAATAATTATCCTGTGTACACAAATACATAAAATGTGTTTCTTTCTTTTCATTATTCATGTAGTTTTGAAATTGTGTTCAGTCACCTTCCATAATTATGTGTTTGATTGATTGCGTTTTCATCTATTCGGCTATTAACAGGCCCTTGCTAAACTTGGTTTTTACTCCAATTTGAGGTTATTTCTTCAGACATCACCAATTTGAAACATTAAATGTTTTTAAGAGACAGTGAACAAGAACATTGAAAACTTCTGGGGTACAGCATCATCAATAGTCATTGACTGGATGAAACAATCCTTAATTAGTTGCATTAAATTATATATATATATATATATATATATATATATATATATATATACAAAATTTGAATACATAGCAATACAAGCTTGTTTCGTGCATTACACACTCATCATCTGCTAATGCGATTCAACAAAGAAAAACACACAGTTTACGTTGCCCCGCGTCACGCCCCTAATTTCAGTGGACAGCAACCAATCAGAGGAGAGAACATTTGAACTATTACAACCAATGGGGTAAAGGGCTGGGGCTTGTTTTGAAAAGCATTTAAAGGACCAGGGCTCTGTTGAAATAGCATACATTTAAAGTATAACAAGGCAACTTCAAATGGAGTAATTTATGTATATCATATAGTGGGGTGGTGTTGGGGTACAGTTGGAAAGGCAGGCAGTTAAAATATAAAAATACAACATCTAATAAATGTCACATGTGTATCATCTAATGGGGCAGGGGAGAGAATAATAAAGACATTTTACTTCTAGTTACAAAGAAGATTTTTTTTTTCGATGTCTACAGCCGGTGGCCAATTCATTTCTACTATTCAAGGTGGACATATCAGGTTTGCAAATAACAAAATACTTTTCTGCTTAGCACAGGTTACATCTTTTGCCGCTAACTGAATATGCATTGCTCTTTGCAAGGACTTCCATGATATATACACACTAGGGCTGGGCATGATTAATCGATAATCGACAATTGATCGTTAGGGAATTAGTCGATCACGTGGAGTTTTTATCAATCAATGTCCATATCACATAGAGGTTGAATTAATTAATCTCACTCCGTAGCAGCAATGTTGAGAGAATGAATTTCACTGCCTGGCAGTAATGAGACCTCTTAACCAGGCGGAGGTGCAATTTTTATATCTGGAGACCGAAAACTGAGCTAGTACCAACCGGCTACCATATTGGGAAAATAGCCTTCAACATGAAGCGCGTAAAGCGAAGTGTGGCTGGCGCAGCCACCGGAGCCGCAGCCGTGCCGGCGTCTGCCATGGCACTACTTTTCGGGGTGCTGTACTCCACTCCACGCGACATTGGCATCGAAGTAGAAGTTCAGAACTTTCTGAGGGAGACTCCCCCACCCCTGAATTGCAACCCTACAGACTGGTGGAAAGTGAATGGAGGGAGGTTCCCCAGGCTGGCGAAGTTAGCGCGAAAATACCTCTGCATCCCCGCAACTTCGGTCTCTTCGGAGCGAGTGTTTTCAGCGGCTGGGCTGACGGTCACTAGGCTGCGTCGCGTCTCACCCCTGAGCATGTCAACATGCTCATCTTCCTGAACAAAAACCAGTAGGCTGGAATTACTTGAATTTGTTAAGAGTGGACTGTGGACAGTTATCCTTTATGTGAGTAACTGTTATTTATTTTATTTTATCTCTCTCAGCTGGAGGCCTATTGGAGTCGTTCAAAGTTACATTTTGTGAAAAACTGTCAGCGCGAAGTAGGCCTAATGTTTTTATTTTATTTTTTAATTTGCATATTTTATACATAGCCTACATGTAATTTATAATGTGAGGACATGTTTCTCAAAGAGGCTCAATAGTGTTTAAGAGCGCAGCAGCATTGGCTCTTTAATTTGTGAAGAGATTTGACTCGGCCGGGCTCGTGGCTGCCTTTTTTATGCGTCGTGACGGAATGGGATATGCCGGTTTTTTACAATTAAACAGTTAAATTTTAACTATCTTGTTTAAAAGCATTGTGGTTGTACCATAAGTTAACTATAAGTTAACTCCTTTGATTAATAAAGATTTAATTGAGGAAAAACACGCTTTCTTTGGTATTTCTGCCGTAGGCATTTTTTTCATTAAAAGTAATTAACAATAAATCGATAATTGATCGTTAATTTTCGCGATGATCGATCAAGGAAATTTGATCGTTTGCCCATCCCTAATACACACACATACATACATACATATGTATATATACATATATGTATATACACACATAACACATACATAAATATATACATACATATAACATAAATATGCATTTATAACTAACAATTTCTCTAATTAGTTTATGTTCAACAGAACACAAACTAATTAAAGAAGCTGTTAGAGAAAATAACCTGTCATATGTACAGGTAATGCACAAATACAACACCCCTGTTTTTCCTCCAACTACATGTAAATGTATGCCGACACAGCCATCTGTTTCCAGTAGGTAAAAAAACAAAACAGATTATCAGGTCAACTGAGTGTGTACATTTAAATTTGTAGGATTTCTGATATAGCCAATTATAGACAATGTGTGTAATGGACCAGATGCATTGATATGAACACCGTCACTACAGGGCCTTTAGGCTGTGGAACAGGTAAGAAGTCTGAACCCAGAGGCCCATGTCATTATGTATCTAATGTTATAGATAGACATGTCTAACATCTTCCATCAGTAAAACACACTAGAATGTAAAGCACATACTGGGTTGTAATAAAGTTTATTATCTGCTTACCCAGTCAATCAATAATGAGTTCATTACTAACCAAGTCCTGTAATGGGTGCTTTCATTAAAATAGCCACTTTGTCATTCCCTGCTTAATTAGAGCAGTGTGAACTGTCTGTGCACTGTGATGGGAATCAGCATTGTCTGGACTATGTTGTATGTCTGGTAAGTTTATTGTCTGCTGTTAGTGTCTCACAAAATGTCTTTTTGGGACATATGTAGGGCTAGGGGTTAGGGAATAAAGGAAAGGACAAACTGACAGATCAAACAGAAAGGTTTAGTACATTAGTGCAACATCTAAAATTGTAGACTACATTGACTTAATAAACTGTCACAAGAACACAGAGTTAATTTGTCCCCTAAATGTCAACATATCAGTAATTACTTATACAGATACTCCACTCGTGGCCCTAAAGCAACAAACCAATCAACAGCTAACTATTATTTCATTGATGTCTTTGGAAAACAAAAAGCAGAAACAGGGTAGATGAAGCCCATAAAGAATGAAATAGTGTAATTGAAGAGGTTTCTATTTCACAAGTACACAACACACAGCAGAGGCAATAACCCACAAAAGATTTAATTGAATGTGAATACTTTTATCTGTATTTGTGTGCGTGTACGAATTTGTGCATGCATGTGTGTGTGTGTGTGTGTGTGTGTGTGTGTGTGTGTGTGTGTGTGTGTGTGTGTCTCTGTTTATGCACGTGTACGAGTATTTCTGCATGTGTGTATGTGTGTGTCTGTTTATGTGTGTGTACGTATGTGTACAAGTATTTGTGCATGCATGTATTTGTGTGTGTGTGTGTGTATATATGAGTATTTGTGCATGCATGTAATTTTGTGTGTGTGTGTGTCTGTGTGTGTGTGTGTGTGTGTGTGTATTTTCAGTCTCATAATTGTATCACCTCTCTCCACTGTTTGGTCTCCACTCCCTGGGTGTAGAGTACGCACACTGGTTTATACAGGAAGAAAGAAAAAAGGCAGAGAGAGAGAGAGGCAGAGACAGAGACAGAGACAGAAAGATTCAATCAGAGAGGCATATCTGCAGACAGATTAAAAAAAAAGCGAGATCAATACAAGGGTATTAGCCTTAGTGCCCTGGACAAACATTCAAGCCGTTTGTAGCACTTTGGGGAAGGCTAATGAAAAAGTTAGGTCAAGTGGTAGATGTAGGTAAAACCCAAATATAGGCAAATCAGATGAAAGGCCAAGAAAGAGCCAAGGAAGAAGCAGAAAAGCAGTGTGAGAAGTATAGATAGAGGAATTAACCAGAAAGGGAGAGTGATGCTGCCATGGAGAGTAAAGTGAATATTAGACCGGAGGATACTCACGTGGGTCTGACTTGGAGAACGTGTCTTTGTCCAACAAATTCCTGAGAAAGAAGAGAGAAAAATTGAAAAAATAATTAAGCCAACAAAGGAGTTTACTGAGACAAAAACAACAGTGAATTGCTTTTTCGTTACCTACGTAACTACGAAACGTTTTTGGAAAACAATTTTTCACTTGAAAAGTCAGATGGAATGGTGTGAGGACCAGCCATTTGAGAGAGGTATTGTACTATAAAATGCCAATTATCTCTTAAAAGGCACAGGCTTTAAGTTTTTAAGCTATTACTGTACATTACACTATGCACCTGCTGTGTAAGTGTACCGCCAGGAAACACTAGTGCTTGGAAATAAGTACTATTATGTGTACTATGTGGATACACTCGTTCTTTTAACGTTTTAATGCCCTGACATACAAGAGGAAAAAGGCTAATTGAAATTGTTGATCCAAAGGCAGGGATTGGGATATTTGCAAAGAAAGTTCAAATAGATGGGTTAGGTCACGTCCTGTAGGGTAAAGACATTTTGGTTTAGTTTGCTGCTACACAATCTGTAATGTATTTCCATGAAAGATAATAGCCTGGGCAAACAGCATCTAGGAGATAAGAGAGCACTTAAATACGAAACCATAACCCTAAAGTGTGTGGGCGCACTTATCAATTACCTTTGCATTTACAGTAAACAGCTGTGTATGTGTGTGAGTGTATGCATTTGTGTGTTATCTTGTGAAAGATAGGTTGGTTACTCAAGCAAGCATGCATGCACACACGCACGCACACACACACACACACACAGAGAGAGAAAACAAAATAAACAGGTATATCACCGCAGGAAATAGAGTTTAGTGGCTCTTAAAATGGCAGTCTGATTTGTAATATACAGACGTGCTGAAATTTATTGGTACCCCTCTACAAAAAACAAATGCCCAGTTTTCTCTTAAATAACTTGAAACTGAAGAAAGTAATTAGCATCCACCATTTTTTATTCCATATTTCATAGAAATCCGACTTTGCTTTTTTTTTTCATTTACCATATTTTAAATAATAAAACAAATGAAATAGCATGGACAAAAATGATGGGAACCTTAACCTAATATGTCTTTACGCAATGTACATTTTCTGTAGGTCTCAATGAGACTTCTGCACCTGTTAACAGGTATTTTGGCCCACTCTTCCTGAGCAAACTGCTGCAGCTGTCTCGGGTTTGATAGGTGCCTTCTACAAACTGCAAGTTTCCGCTCTTTCCATAGATGTTCGGTAGGATTCAGAACAGGACTCGTAGAAGGCCACTTTGGAATAGTCCAATGTTTTGTTCTTATCCATTCTTGGGTGCTTTTAACTGTGTTTTGGGTCCTTATCCTGTTGAGAACCCATGACCTGTGACTGAGACAGAGCTTTCTGACACTGGGCAGTACGTTTCGCTCCAGAATGCCTTGATAGTCTTGTGATTTCATTGTGCCCCGCACAAATTCAAGGCACCCTGTGCCAGGAGCAGCAAAGCAGCCCCAAAACATAACCGAGCCTCCTCCATGTTCCACTGTAGATATGGTGCTCTTTTGTTTGAAAGCTTTATTTTTTCATCTGTGAAGGTAGAGCCAATGTGACTAGCCAAAAAGCTCCAGTTCTGACTCATCTGTCCAAAGGACATTATCCCAGAAGGATTGTGGCTTGTCAATATGCTACTACTACTTTCGGATGCTCCCATTAGGGGTCACCACAGAGGATCATCCGTTTCCATTTCTTCCTGTCCTCTGCGTCTTCCTCTGTCACACCAGCCACCTGCATGGCTGGTCAATATGCATTTTAGTAAATTGCAGTCTGACTTTTTTTAGGTTTTTCTTTTAAAAGTGGAGTCCTCCTGGGACTTCTTTCACCTACTTTCACCTTCAGTTCAGCTTGTATCTCTTTGGCAGTTGGATTATCGGTGGATGACCTTGGCACGGACAAGTCTAAACAGGTTGTGTTGAACAAATATCCAGTCAAAATGTTTGGTGCAAAAAAAAAAGCGATCATTCTCCTCTAGCTATTATAGGAACAGGGACTGGCTTGAGTACTCTGTGAAAAACAACTCAGCATTTTGCTATCCATGCAGGAAATTCAAATCAGTTTCATATGATGCAACCTTCTCTGTTAGGGGATTTAATGAGTGGAAACATGCCATTGAAACTAGCAAGGGTTTAAATAAGCATGAAGCTTCAAAAGAGCATTTAGCCTGTGAAGCAATGTGAGGGAGTCGGAAAAACGTAGAGACAGGGACAGAGATTTCCACTCTCGTAAATTCAGAACAATTGGCACGCAACAGATATTACGTCAGCCATAACTGATATGCTCGAGTTTTTAGTGGTGAATCGATTGCCCTTACATGAAGATAATGCTGGTTTTGACAGTGTGCTGCTAGAAGATCGTGGCTCCATTGGGCTGTTCTTGTCTCTGTTCGAGTACACCATGCGTAAAGATCCAGAACTGACAAAGATTACAAAAACAATTCCACAGAATGCACGCTATACCAGCCCACAGATACAAAACAAGATTATCGAACTGATGAGCGATGTGGTGACAGATGATATAGTGAGACAAGTAGGGGATAGCTGGTACACAATAAAGGTAGATGGGACATTGACAGAAAACATATCTTTAGTCGTGCGTTTCATTGATGAAAACAACGGGGTACGTGAGCGCCTCTTGGTAATGGCCACGTCAGAGAAGGGGGATGCAGAGACATTAACAGGCGTGATCATCGATGAGCTCACAAAAGCCAGACTTAGCCCCAACAAAATCCTGAGTCAGGTTTATGATGGCATGTCACTAATGTCTGGGAGACATGGTGGCATGCAGAAATTGCTACAAAACAAACTGGATCAGCTCACGACATATATCCACGCTTTAATCACTAACTTCATTTGATGGTGATTCATGTCATGTCCAGTGAAGCAGCTGTCCAGTAATTTTTCAGCATGTGCAATATGCTGTACAAGTTCATCAGGAAGCCAACTGTCGCTATTCAATACAAGGGTGAGACCCTGAAACGCTTCTTGGACCAGAGATGGACTGGTCATTTGGCAACTGTCAATGCTGTGGGGAAGAGTTTCTCCAATATATCCACATTACTGACAGAGATGGAGGAGAACACACGGGGCAATGGAGCTGAGATGCAGGTCGAGGCTACTGGGCTACTTCGTGCCATATTGCAACCCAGCTTTCATTTTATTGCACACTTTGTTGTCACTTTTTGAGCCGCCAAACAGACTACTACAAGTCAAAAATATGGACTTGTTCCCTGCAGTTACACTTGTGATCAGTGCATTCGAATGCTTACAGAAACTGCACACAGAGAATGAGTTTACTGCACTATGGGATCTCTGCGCTCCCTCTCCAGCCACTGCCGAGACTGTGCCTGTGACAGATCCACACTGTCCAAGCAAGAGAAGATGCACACTTAACAAGAACCTTTGTGAATTTGTAGTTGAAGAAACAGTTGGACAGCCACAGAGCGACACAGATAAAAAGACTGAGTTAATGAGATTATTATACAATGTTATCAATGCTGTACAAGGAGAGATGGATGCGTGTTTTGGACAGCGCAGTAGCGAGCTCATTGACGTGCTGGCTGCTTTGAACCCAGAGGCCGAAGAGAATTTCATGGATCCATCAACGGTAACCCCTCTCCTGAGATTAGCCGGCACTGAAATGGTTGAATCGGAATATGCTGTGGCTCGTGAGTTCCTAGTGAAGAAGATGATGGAGACCTCGATTCCCCCCAAAGATGGAAAATGGACGATAGCCAACATACTCCAAGCCATGCTCACAGTCATCACAGCTTACACCCTTGCCCTAACTTTGGGGGCATCTACTGCAACCAGCGAAAACTCCTTTTCAACCCTTAAAAACGTTTTCTCCAAGCATCAGTGTAGTATATTGTACAAATGCAAGGCTCAGCTTATTCAGCTCATCTTTGAAAAGAATCTTACAAGTTCAAGGATGAATGGAAGGACATTTTGATGAGAAGATTCAACACTCAGAAACGCCGCCTTCAACTTTACCGAGCCTGGGAGAATGAGAGCACTCCATTTAGAGTAAGTTCAGATTGTGTGTGTGTGTGTGTGTGTGTGTGTGTGTGTGTGTGTGTGTGTGTGTGTGTGTGTGTGTGTGTGTGTGCGCGCGTGTGTGTGTGTGAGAACCCGCTGTGGTGTTTTTTTTTCTTTTCTTTTTTTTCTTTTAAGAGTGAGTTGGCTGCTTTGTACTTCTGATGTTAGTTAAATGTGTTTGGTGCTTTGCATATCCCTGTGTTGACTGCTTCAAATTATGACGACATGATATTATGTAATAACGCATCAGCATCTGGCGTGCTGCTTTTTTTAACCGAGAGATGTAGTCTGCTTTGCACTTCTGGTGTTATATTTAATGTATTGTCTAGTGCTTTGTGCATAACATTACCTCTGTGTTGACTGCTTTAAATTACAAGGACTGATGTGATATCTTTAGGCTGGTCGTATTTGCCGTTGATGGTTTAACGTGATGATCGTACTGGTCATACTGTATCTTATTTGCAAGTGCACTGATTGTGGTGCCAACCTCCCCCCGTTTAGTTATTGTAGCCCAGGCATCTATTCATTTTCTAAAGCCAATTGTTTACAAAACCTTGTAAGTGCGCCTGATTGGTGCCAATTGTCTAATCAGTGAGTGTCTGCATTGTGAATGTGTTAGTTTTGTTGCCGCTTTCTCAACGTTATAATCGTAATTTACTGCATTTGAATCATTTTAAGCCTAATACATCGAGACATATTAAATCTATTTGAGACCAATTTGGTTAGTATGCGACCTCAGTATAGTTAGTATGCATCAGCGCTGCATGAATACAATAGCATATTGGATTATCAAAAATATTTAATAATAATTGTGCCCCCTCATCCATATGCCCCACTGAAGACTGAGCCCTGGTGACGGGTCTGTTGGGGACACCACCCATATTATCTTGAGTTAAAGGTTAAAAACAGCGACAATTACTTTATTCAAATTACGGTACGTATTTGCATTGACGTTGATGCAGTGATGTTTGAAAGTAAGCAGATTATTCAGTTTCAATAATATGGCATGAAACAGGCTTGTACTGTCTCATAGAAAATTTACTTGACTAACTGGTTTCAATGATATAGCAATTAATGTCCTTTGTTATATTTTGAGCAGTTGAATGGAAATGTGTACCTGATTACAATTTAAAGGTAACCTTTTCAACCTGGAGATTAAATAGTATTGTCTTTGCCGCTTGCCTTGATATGCAGTAATGGTTGCAGATAGAAGATGATGGGCTTGTGGGAGGAGAGGGAGAACCAGAAATAAACATTGTTTATTGTATCTGCTACTTGGTCTTTTTTTGTCTGCCTCTGCCCTTGGTTTCTCCACATCAAATCTGTACCATAATTCTCTCATGCCTACCTTTCCTTAAATTTCGTACATCAGTAAGGATATTTTGTGCCGATTTCTCTCTTTCTCCTTACACTATCACTATTTCAATAGGCTACAGTGAGTTTCTTTTTGATACATTGTCTTTTCTTGTTTCTCTTTACCTCCCACTCCTTCCCCTCTAGTTTTTCACGCTAGACTGTTTCTCTTAGGTGGTCTTTGCCTTAACCAAATCTCTTGACAAGATCACACCATCTTTAATCTTAGTCTGTCTCCCTTCCTTCCTTCCTTCCTTCCCTCACTCACTCGTTCCTTCTGTCCTTCATCTCTGAGCTTTTTCCATCTTTTTTTGTCTGGGTGGGATACCTCTCATCATGCTTCACCATCTCATAATGCCTTCCAGGCCCAACAATGTACCCAACACCATTACTATTTCTGTCTTCTCTTGTTCGCAACATCAACACAGTGACATGACGACCCCCCCCCCACCAACCCCCTTGAGCTGTTTCGTATTGAGTCAGCCACCCCTAATTTCAACTTTATGTATGTTGTTAGAGCTGAGAGGAGAGGAGGTGGAGTAGATTTATTTAATGATGTATTCCAGAGTAAGCAATTATCATTTGGCAATCTTCCATCTTTTGAATCACTTTCAGTTTTATTGAAAAGTTCCCCCTGAGTTCTACTATTAATCATCTACAGGCCACCAAAATACACTGCGAACCTCCTTGCTGAAATATTGCCCATTATTTCCACTTACTCCGACTATCCTCTTATAACTTGGGATTTTAATATACTACATACTGATAAGTCTAACAACGACAACAGTGCTAAAGATTTTTTTTTCTTGCAATTTGGGACACATTTAGATTGTTTCAGCATGTCAAAGGGCCTACCCATAGTTAGCAGCACACCTTGAATTTGGTTATCACTAAGGGTCTCATTATTCAAATGCTGCTGCAATGGACCATGTCTCATTTGATCATTTCTGTGTTTTCTTTGATATATCTATTACTCCCGTCATCCAAACTAGATCAGTAGCAGTTAAAAATGGTATGTCAATGAGAATACTAGTGCACTGTTCATGAAGGCTCTCTTTTTCAGCCACCTTCACTTCAACCTCTGTCAGTGATCTTTTATATCATTTCAACTACAAAATTGAGAATGTCACTAATGCCTTTGCACTTGCTGGGATCAACTCAATTTCAGGTAAGCAAAAATCTCCTTGGGGAAATGCTACATCTGTAAAAACCCAGAGAAGGGAATGCTGAAAGCTGAACTCAAATGATGGGGGGAAAAAATACAGATACTCAACAATCATCTATAAAGTAAAACTTTACAATTGTAAATGTAACCCACATGATTACATGTACCCTGTGACTTATGTAAATTCTACGAGTAGCCTCTAGGAGGCACACGAGCTACAGAGCTTAAACCATACAAACAACCGTCAACAATAGAGAAGAGAAATACGGATATTTAGAAATACGGACAACTTTGACTATGGATACTTGAATTATTGATAGTTGAACTACGGATATTTGAGCTACAGGACATTTGAACTACGACAAAAAAGATCCCTCCCATGAAGCTTCCTTGACAGATGATCTCCTGTTGAAGGAAGAAGGAAGACTCTTTTCTCTTGTGTTTTGTACGCTGCTGGAATCCTGACTGGTTTTTTTAGTACCCCGAACAACCCCCCTTGCTACACCTTTTGGAACCCTTGGATACCCCCTTTGGATTGCCCCCATCATCGCCCTGGATTTGGATTCATCATCATCGCCTCTACATTAACTTGCCCCTGTGATTGTGGTAGGATCTGGACATTGCACCTTGCACAGATTGGAAGACTGAATCATTCCCCCTTTTCTTTTCTTTATTATTTTCTTTGAGTGCACTCATACTTTATTTTGGATTATTTTCTTTAATTTGTTAGTGTAGAATATGGCTGCATAAGTAATATATTAGAAGGGTATAAAATAGAATATAGATAGATATAGACAATAAATAGAATATTAGGAAGAACTTTTAAAAAGTATAATAGAGTAAAATATATATAAATATATATATATATATATATATATATATATATATATAACACATCTAATTTAGTATTGCTATTGAAATAACTTTACTTTGAACTGTTGAAATAAATTGTTTTTTTATTGTAAACTATACCCACGAGTGTGTGTGTTGTCTTTGGGGTGAGTACTAGAATCTGATCTAGAAAAAAACCTACACCAATCTCCACTGAACTTAGACATTAGACTGTAAACTGTCCCTGCGCAAGCATAGGCCCATTCCCCTGTCGTGCAGGTTACAGAAAGTTGGCGAGCCAGCCAGGAGATTGGTTAATTAGCGTTTCAGGCCATATACTACCCCACTGACCACACCTCTCTATAAAATACTTGATTATATATTTTTTTATTTTGAAAATAACACAGTCAATATGGATCTTTGCAATCAGCATAAAGTCCATGGACAAAATTGCTTATTAGTTGAAGGTGTCAATGAAATGAGCTCTGCCGAAACGATAATAAGCTTCTTCGAACAACATGGGAAGATCTCATCCTGCATCAGAGTTGTGGATGAGCCCAACCAACCTAATGGTAGGGTAATAATAGAATTTGAGTGTGAAAAGTCAATCACCAGGATAACCCCAGATACCCTTGGCCTTATACCTAGCCTTGTTGATCCAACTACTCTATGGAATGTCAGAACAATTAGACAAATATGTCAAGAGGAAATAGGCAAAGACTTAGCCCAGCAATATCTCGAAGAACTCAGCGCTATTGGTGGTAGTGCCATGTCAGGCTATGCCTCCATCTTAGAAAATGAACTGAGGCGCATTCGGTCTACAGCATCACAGAAAACTGACAACACATCTTTACCGGAACACAGCCCTATGCAGGACACTCAGCCTAGCATTGATGTTGAGCACACGCCTAGCATGACCCAAGAATGTAACAGACGGCCATCTATATCTGACATTCACCGTGCTCCAACCACACACTCATCCGTGCGTAATTCAATGAGCCTTGAAGAAGAGATCATTAATCCCCCGAGCATCCAGAACGTAGTAGTAGAACATGTTATTAAGAATGAGTCAACACAACCATACAGTAGCCCAAGTAAAATTTGAACCTTCTCAGGTAGGCTTCCAAAGCCAAATGGGGAAGTAGATTATGAAGCTTGGAGAACTCAAGTTGAGCTGCTTCTAAGTGACACCTATGTCACCGATTCACAAAAAATCAGAAAGGTTCAAGAGAGTTTGGTTGGTCCAGCTTCTGACATGGTGAAACCACTTGGTGTCAATGCAAACCCTGTTGCGTACGTAAACCACATCGAATCAGCCTTTGGAGTCGTAGAAGATGGAGAAGAGCTTTTTGCTGCATTCTTGAGTGCAAACCAGAATTATGGAGAGAAGCCATCTGATTATTTATTCACACTTCAGACCCTCCTCACTAAAGTCATCTCTAGAGGGGGAGCTTCACTTGTAGATTCAGAAAAACACTTAATAAGACAGTTCTGCAGAGGATGCTGGGACCACTCATTGATTTTAGGTCTTCAGCTTGAACAGAAAAAAAATAGCCCACCCTCATTTTCTGAATTGCTTCATCAGCTTAGGACAGAAGAAGGCCGTCGTTCAGCTAAACTAGATAGGATGAAGAAACATCTAGGGAGCTCAAAAGCTTCAGTGCATGCCCACACTGTTTATGGAATCGAAGCCCCAGCTGAAAACAAAAATGAAGACACACAGAAACTCCGCGATGAGGTAGCTGAGTTAAAGAAACAAATTGCAACCCTGTCCATCAAGGAAGAACCACAGCCAAACAGAACTCAGATTGAAACCAGCTGCATGGTCACGAATGCCTCCACACCTCGAATTTACACGCCTCGTTTTCCCAAGCCATGGTTCTGCTTTAAATGTGGTGGAGATGGTCACATTGCTGCCCACTGTGTGAGTGCCCCCAGTCCCGTTCTTGTCCATCAAAAGAACACCGAGCTGAGACAAAAACGTGAAGCTCACAGGAATACGCATACCTTCACCTCCATGCCTTTAAACTAGTAGCAGCTCCTGTTTCGGGACATTCAGGAGCTAAGTACCAGCATAAGAGTCCCAAACCCATTAATGATATTATGAATAGAACCCAGACAAGAAAAAATAGATACAGACAAAGATACCAAAATAGCCAATCCCTTCCCTGTGAACTTGTAGGGCCACGCTGCACTGCATCTGTCTCCATTGAAGGAATAGAATGTGAATCAATCCTTGACAACGGTTCCCAAGTAACAACCATTTCAGAGACATTCTACTTGAACCACTTATCGTTCCTCCCCATCCAGCCCATTCAGACTCTTTTCCAGATAGAAGGTGCAGGTGGCCAACATGTTCCTTACCAGGGTTATATCCAAGCCCTCATCTCCTTCCCCAGCAGCATCACTGGCGTAGCTGAACAGGTCTCTTCATTAGTTCTCATTGTGCCAAATTGCCATTTTAACACTCAGATTCCCCTATTGATTGGAACCAATGTCCTTGACAGATTATATGAAGGTGGCATAGAAAAGCATGGAAGAGAATTCTTACAAAGGCCCAATATCAATAATGACTGTATCTTGCTGTTCCAGCATGTTGCCCTAAGTCATCAGGAAGAGATTTCAGCCAATCATGTTAAGTTGCATGGACGCCATCCTGTCACCATTCCACAAGGAAGAAAAGTGTCTGTCTTTGGAGATGTCAGAGTGAAGAAACATTTCCCATGTTCCCTTTTCGTGGTCGAATCCCCTGAAACCGTTTCCTTACCTGGTGGAGTGTTCGTTGAAAATTCCTTGATAGAAACTCCACTTCGATCTTTAAACAAGATTCCTGTCATTCTCAGAAATGTGACTGATCATAGTGTCACACTGCATCCAAGGCAGGTGATAGCTGAAATGATGGTAGCACAGTATGTGATGCCGTCTGAATCCCAAAATATGACTGTGCCTGACATCCCTCAGTCTCAGAGTAACACCACCAACTTTGATTTGGAAGATTCCCCCATTCCAGAAGAGTGGAAAAAACAGATCACACACCAGCTGAACAGCATGCCAGAGGTGTTTGCTGTTGATGACTTGTCTCATGGTCATACGACTGCAGTAAAACATCACATCCGACTCCAGGATGAGGCCCCTTTTAGAGAGCGACCCAGACCCATTCATCCCTCTGACAGAGAAGCTGTCAAACAACACCTAAGAGAGCTGCTAGACGCTGGAATTATTCGCGAGTCAGAGTCTCCATTTGCTTCCCCCATTGTAGTTGTCAAGAAGAAGAATGGTGCAATAAGACTCTGCATAGATTTCAGGAAGCTGAACATGAGAACGATCAAAGATGCCTATGCCCCCCCCCCCAACATTGAAGACACCTTCTCTGCTCTTAGTGGAGCCAAATGGTTTTCTGTCATGGATCTGAAGTCAGGCTACTATCAAGTAGAAGTTGCAGAGGAAGATAAGCACAAGACCGCTTTTGTCTGCCCTCTAGGCTTCTATGAGTTTAATCGTATGCCCCAAGGTGTGACAAATGCACCAAGCACCTTTCAGAGACTGATGGAGAAATGTGTTGGAGACCTGCATCTCAATGAAGTACTAGTATTTCTGGATGACCTGATTGTCTTCTCTGACACACTAGAAGAGCACGAGGCCAGATTGATGAAAGTGTTGAACCGGCTCAAAGACTATGGCCTAAAGTTGTCCCCTGAAAAATGCCATTTTTTCCAGACTTCTGTTAAATACCTTGGCCATGTTGTAGATGCCAATGGAGTCCACACAGATCCAAGCAAAGTCTCTGCTTTGAGAGAATGGCCTCAACCCATCAACAGAAAAGAGCTCAAATGCTTCCTAGGATTTGCTGGATATTACCGACGTTTTGTGGAAGGGTACTCTAAAATAGCAAAGCCATTGAATGCTCTAACTGCTGGCTATGTTGCTCCAAGGAAAAGAGGGAAGATTTACAAGAAGGACAGGGTCAAGACTTCCATCAATCCCACCTTACCTTTTGGAAATGAGTGGACTGAAGAGTGTGACGTTGCTTTTAGAACTCTCATAGATAAACTGTCTTCGGCCCCTGTTCTTGCCTTCGCCAATCCCAATCTTCCTTACATCCTGCATACTGATGCCAGCCGCAATGGTCTCGGTGCTGCGCTCTATCAGGAACACGATGGGAAGCTGAGGGTTGTAGCTTATGCCAGCAGAGGACTATCCAGAAGTGAACAAAACTATCCTGCCCACAAGCAAGAGTACCTCGCCTTGAAATGGGCCATCTGTGAGAAATTCCATGATTACCTCTATGGAACAGAATTTCAGGTTTTAACAGACAATAACCCCCTAACTTATGTGTTGACCACAGCAAAGCTTGATGCAGCAGGACATCGCTGGTTAGCCGCTCTGTCAACCTACAGATTCACCATAAAGTATAGGGCTGGGATCAGCAATCAAGATGCCGATGGGTTGTCCAGAAGACCTCAGAGTCCGTCAGAAGAAGATGAGGAGTTCAAGCAGGAGAAAGCGAGGATAGAAGAGCTGAAGCAAAGGGTTTTGGATGGAGAAAGCAAAACTGTTTCTGGTGACATGCTGTCTGCTTTATGTCAACGCCACTCTGTGACCACTTTGGCTGACTATTTGCAGCCAGAACTCCCCATTCTTGCTGAATCCTTAGCTTTAGATGCTTCTGCCATCCCTGATGACTTTGTGTTCTCTGGACAAGGCACCCTCCCTGGAATGACTCACAATGACTGGTATCAGTCTCAAAGACAGGATCCATCTATCAGACGTGTGATCAGTTTCATTCAAGGAAACCGAAAACACACTTTTCAAGAGATGTCCTCTGAACTGTCAGAAGTCAAGCTACTCCTTAGAGAATGGAATAGACTAGAGCTTATAGATGGAGTACTGTTCAGGAAATGTCTTGATCGTGGGAATCAGATCTATCAGCTGGTGCTGCCTAGTAGCCACAGAGAAAGAGCATTGCAAGGCCTTCATGATGAAGTCGGTCATCTTGGCGCTCAGCGTGTCCTTCATCTTGTTCGTTCCAGATTTTTCTGGCCAAAGATGTTTCAGTCTGTTGAACAAAAGTGTAGGACTTGTGAAAGATGCGTGAGGCGGAAAGCCAATTCCCAGCATGCTGCTCATATGGAGAATATACAGACCAGTTATCCCCTTGAACTGGTGTGTATGGATTACCTCTGTATTGAGCCTGATAGTAAGGACACTAGAAACATCCTCGTCATCACGGATCACTTCACCAAGTTTGCCGTTGCCATCCCCACGAAAGACCAAAAGGCGAATACAGTTGCCAAAACACTGTGGGAAAACTTCATTGTACAGTATGGTTTTCCAAGTCGCCTTCTCAGTGACCAGGGGAGAGATTTTGAATCCCACACCATCAAGGAGTTGTGCTGTCTGATTGGAACCGAAAAGATCAGAACCACACCATACCATCCACGTGGAAACCCTGTCGAGAGATTTAACAGGACCCTTCTCAGCATGCTCGGGACACTAGAAGACAAGGATAAATATCATTGGAGGGACTTTGTCAAACCGCTAGTCCATGCATACAATTGCACGAAAAATGACACCACAGGCTACTCTCCATATGAATTGTTGTTTGGTAGACAGCCAAGACTACCCATTGATCTGGTTCTAGGCCTTACACCAGACCAAATTGGATTCAAGTCGCATTCGGAGTATGTTAAACATCTTCGACAGCGCCTCCAAGACAGCTATGCACTTGCTTCTGAAAGCTCTAAGAAGATGGGAGAGAAGAATAAAGCCAGGTTTGATAAAAAGATCAGAGCCGCAGAACTTGTTCCCGGAGATAGAGTCCTGGTGAAGAATGTCAATTTAAGAGGAAAACATAAACTTGCGGACAGATGGGAAAAGGAAGTCCATACTGTGGTGAAGAGGATGGGAGATGGCCCAGTGTATGTTGTCAAGCAAGAACAGGGTGAAGGTCCACACCGTACCTTTCACAGAGACCTTCTTCTGCCCTGCGGCTTTCTATCTGTTACAGATAAAGTCTCAGAACCTGAAACAAACTTACCAACAAGGAGGCTGAGACGCAGGGAAGCAGTCTCGCAGCAGACCAGGCACGACAATATTGTTGACCCAGATATGTCCAGCAGTGACGAGGATGAGGATTACTATCCACAGATCTCCACAAGGTTTCCCCAAAGTATTAGGACAACCACACAGGCCACCCCTCTAGCACGTGCCACGGAACTGTTGAACCCAGTCAGGTTGAATCCAAGTCCGTCGGAGTTCTCCCAATCTGATAGTCCACTCCTTAGTGAAGTACCCCATACCCCTGAGTCTGTTCACAATCAGTTACTTGAAAAGAAACCAATTGGGCGTGAGACAGAAGTAGTCACAGATGAATTCTCTCAACCTGTTCGAAGACACTTACCTGAGGGAGACCCCGCATCATCTACTACTGTTGTACCTCAATTTGGACCTATTGAAGGACGTTCACCTGAAAACAACCCACTTGAACCCGAGAGTGCACCGCCCACTGGTGTGACAGGCCAGGCTGACCTGTCTGACGGAAACCCGTCTGAGAGCGAACCGATCAGAAGATCTATCAGGGAAAGACATCCCCCTGAGAGACTCTGTTATGGTGAACTAGGAAGGCATTTAGTCCTAGCCATGGCCTAATTTTTCGAAAGTTTGGGCAGAAATGTCCCTGATTCTTCTAGAGTGCCCTCTGCAAGACCATACAGTGTTTAGACGCATGCAGAGACTGATGCGGTTTAGAGGGGGAGAATGTAACCCACATGATTACATGTACCCTGTGACGTATGTAAGTTCCACGAGTAGCCTCTAGGAGGCACACGAGCTACAGAGCTTAAACCATACAAACCACCGTCAACAATAGAGAAGAGAAATACGGATATTTAGAAATACGGACAACTTTGACTATGGATACTTGAATTATTGATAGTTGAACTATGGATATTTGAGCTACAGGACATTTGAACTATGACAAAAAAGATCCCCCCCACGAAGCTTCCTTGACAGATGATCTCCTGTTGAAGGAAGAAGGAAGACTCTTTTCTCTTGTGTTTTGTACGCTGCTGGAATCCTGACTGGTTTTTTTAGTACCCCGAACAACCCCCCTTGCTACACCTTTTGGAACCCTTGGATACCCCCTTTGGATTGCCCCCATCATCGCCCTGGATTTGGATTCATCATCATCGCCTCTACATTAACTTGCCCCTGTGATTGTGGTAGGATCTGGACATTGCACCTTGCACAGATTGGAAGACTGAATCATTCCCCCTTTTCTTTTCCTTATTATTTTCTTTGAGTGCACTCATACTTTATTTTGGATTATTTTCTTTAATTTGTTAGTGTAGAATATGGTTGCATAAGTAATATTTTAGAAGGGTATAAAATAGAATATAGATAGATATAGACAATAAATAGAATATTAGGAAGAACTTTTAAAAAGTATAATAGAGTCAAAAAAATATATATATAACACATCTAATTTAGTATTGCTATTGAAATAACTTTACTTTGAACTGTTGAAATAAATTGTTTTTTTATTGTAAACTATACCCACGAGTGTGTGTGTTGTCTTTGGGGTGAGTACTAGAATCTGGTCTAGAAAAAAACCTACACCAATCTCCACTGAACTTAGACATTAGACTGTAAACTGTCCCTGCGCAAGCATAGGCCCATTCCCCTGTCGTGCAGGTTACATAAAGATATTTACGAGTTAGAACTGAGAAGTGCTACACAATCCTACTTTTCTAACATCATTAACAACAGTTTTAACAATGCACGTTATTGCTACTGTTGAGACTGACAACACCCGCTCACTCCCACCCCCCCCTCCACCTATAAATGCTTGCTACCTTTTTTACTGATAAAATTCAAAGCATTACACAAGCCTTCAAAACTCCATGTCAAACAGAGCAATTGCTTTCCTTCAATCATGGAAAAGTCATCTGATAAACATGACTTTTATTTAATGCTGACTGCAAAACTCTTGAAGAAATTGTGCAGCATCTTAAGCCACCCACCTGCTGCCTTGATACTCTGCCAACAAGCTTCTTTAACAGTTTTTATCTATTTGGCGACAGATTTACTGAAAATGGTTTATAGTTCTCTCCTATCTGCAGTTTCCAAAGCCTTTGGGAAATTGTTTGTTATCCACTACTAAGGGGGGGGGCTGCAGCTACCCCTTTTATTTACCTCCCATACTAAATTATACAAAATAATAAAATAACTTACCATACATCTTTGTATCTCTTTCACCAAGTGGTTATAGTCCCATAAATTCACTGCATAGTGCATTGAAAAACTCAGTGACTGGATTGCCCTGAATTTTCTTTACCTAAATAGCGACAAAACCGAGAAAATTGTTTTTGGTGCGAAAGAAGAAAGGCTTAAAGTCAGTTCTCATCTCGACTCGCTGTCATTGAAGACTAAAAACTGAGTTGGATATTTTGGTATAATTATGGACTCGGGCCTAAATTTTAACATCGAGTTAATAACAAAAATTGCCTTTGTGCATGAAATGTGCCATCTTGAAAAAATTGCCTTGCCTTGTTTCCTTCTTTGCAATTTCTCTCGCCACAACTCTTTTGCTTTGCACCTCTATCAGTCTCTATATATTTGATCTTTGTTTTACTACTGCACATCTTTCTCCCTTCTGTTGCAGCTTTCAAAGACAGCAAGGTGAGAGGCTATTTACTGATGAAAAACTACATGAAATACATTTGTCGTCTTATATTCAAACCACAAAGATAATTGCTGTAGGCACTTGATCATAGAAACACATTTACAGAAGGATCAATAATGTCATTTAGCATGCACTTGTATATGCTTGGTTTTATACACACTCACCGGCCACTTTATTAGGCACACCTGTCCAACTGCTCGTTAACGCAAATTTCTAATCAGCCAATCACATGGCAGCAACTCAATGCATTTAGGCATGTAGACATGGTCAAGACGATCTGCTGCAGTTCAAACCGAGCATCAGAATGGGGAAGAAAGGTGATTTAAGTTACTTTGAACGTGGCATGGTTGTTGGTGCCAGACGGGCTGGTCTGAGTATTTCAGAAACTGCTGATCTACTGGGATTTTCACGCACAACCATCTCTAGGGTTTACAGAGAATGGTCCGAAAAAGAGAAAATATCCAGTGAGCGGCAGTTCTGTGGGCGAAAATGGCTTGCTGATGCCAGAGGTCAGAGGAGAATGGCCAGACTGGTTCGAGCTGACAGAAAGGCAACGGTAACTCAAATAACCACTCATTACAACCGAGGTATGCAGAAGAGCATCTCTGAACACACAACACGTCGAACCTTGAGGCAGATGGGCTACAGCAGCAGAAGACCACACCGGGTGCCACTCCTGTCAGCTAAGAACAGGAAACTGAGGCTACAATTCGCACAGGCTCACCAAAATTGAACAATAGAAGATTGGAAAAACGTTGCCTGGTCTGATGAATCTCGATTTCTGCTGCGACATTCGGGTGGTAGGGTCAGAATTTGGCGTCAACAACATGAAAGCATGGATCCATCCTGATGGATGCTTATATATATGTCTGCAACTGCTGGCCAATTCATTCCTGTTATTCAATGTGGACATTTCTGGTTTGCAAATGATAAAGTATTTTTCTGTTAGACATAGATTGCACATTTGACTACTGGTTGAATATGATTTGTTCTTTAAGAGGATCTTCCAGGTGGTTGAATGATTAATGTTTCTGTCCGCCAATGACCAAATATAACGGCTTAAAGATGTTACATTCTTTAAAATGTTGTTTCTAAAGCTACACGTGTGCATTAAACCTCTTTTTGAATGTTCCCTCTGTTAGACCGACGTATACGTCTCTGTTTTGTCGTTGTCATTTCTCATCACCGTAGCTTGGTAGGTAACTCCTTTCATCTGGCATTTTCTTTCGAGGGGCATGAGTCGTTCACACAGCAGTTGCACCCAGGGGAGTCCGGTTCTGATGAAGGTGTCATTGATTTGTTGATGATTCTTGTGGTGTGGGACGATATTATTTGTTGAATGTTAGGCATGCAGCTGTTACTAATTTTGATGGTGTTCCTATTGAATATCTACCTCAGTTGACAGTCAGGGGTAAAGCACTTATCCAAAAGTTCAAAAAACTGCTTACCGATGTTTGCAGCCACGGTATCACTATAGGGTGGGTTGTACCAGGTGATGTTTCGTTTTCTGCGATGTTTGCTGATTTTCTGGCTGTCAGTATTTAATGGTGGCTGTATTTGAGCTTACAATTGTAGCCGCTCTTTTGCAATGCATCTTGGTATGGAGGTGCAGCTTCATCGAAGATGGACTGTACACCAAAACATTCAAAAATGAATTTTTGAATGCTGCACCTCTCCCTTCCCCATTGGACATTGTGCACGTGATGTGCATGACAATGACAAGGCAGTAAATGGTATATCCTTTCCTCGAGTAGCTTTATTGACAGCAGATGATAGCTATGGCATGAAACAGGCTTGTACTGTCTCATAAAGAATTTACTTGACTCACTGGATTATTTTGCTCCTTATTTCTTGAGCACTTTCCCTACCGTTGAGTGTTTCTTTAAATAGTTATATATATATATATATATATATATATATATATATATATATATATAAATAACTAAAAGGGATATGCATTTGACATTTAAGGTAATAGCTGTAAAGACAAGGTTCCAAGCAGAAATGCCTTTCAATGACATGACATGTAACTCAAAATTAATGAACTTTTCCAGGCTTTGTTTCACCTAAAGATGTCAATCCAGCTAGCTAATCACATCACAGACAGGAGATTCGACTTTAAAACTGTAAATATAACAAGACCAGTCTGTAAAAAAAACAAATAGCAAATGTAGCATTCTTTTTTCGGCTTAAAATATACTTGCTCCTACGTGTCTCAGAAATGTGATGTATGTATCCTCTATACATAAGAAATTTGAGTATTTGGAGATCTATCTAGACACCCACACAAACACAATCCTAATATGTATGTTAGAGAGAAGGGAGCAGGTCTTGCTCATAATTACATGGTTTGCTTGGTATGTTTTTAATTACATTTAGATGCTCCTTCATACAAAAAAAATTAAATTAAATTACAAAAAATGTTATACAGTATCATGCCATTCCAGATCATGTATTGTTTATGCCACTGATTTTGTTTGGCTACAAGCCATTATAAGACAATAAAATGCAGTATGGCTTGGTTATAGCTTTTGAACATTTCAAATGACTGAATATTCTGTAAAACCGTAAAAAAAGTATGTTGCTGTCAAATTTATTCTGCAATTATTGGTACTTTTGTCATCTACTTAGTAGAAGTAGTTGGGCTACCCACTAAAATGTATTTTATACTTAAAGTTACAGTCTTTATATTTGGCTGCTATGGAGAAAAAGTAAAAACTATGTATTGTCATTAAAATGTGCAACTACAAAAGCATCCATGATTTTATGGATAAACCATTATCTTCAACAGTGCTTGCAGTGGAAAAAAATAAGTGCCAGTACTCCCCTTATTCACGTTTTTCTTTTACCTTTTTAATTAGACAGTGGCAGTGGAGAGGTAGACAGGAAATGATAGAGAAAGGGGTATGACATGCAACAAAGGTCACCAGTTGGAATTGAACCGGCAACGTTGCAACCATGTGGCCATGTGGTATGAGCTGTAACCATTCAGTTACAAAGCCCCCTGGAGCCCCCCCCCCCCCTTTCACAAGCTGGCATGTGTATCAGCAAATCATCATTACATTCTGAATTTCTACAGTAAATAAAAGATCAGAATCAAAATTGGGTTTATTGGCCATGTAGGTTTGCACACACATGGAATTTGATTCCGGTTTCATGACTCTCACAGTGTACTTAACATAGCATAACGACGTGTCTGTGAATGTTCTCATTCATCCAGGTCATGGTTATCCAAAGGAATTGAATCAAGTGCAACTGGACTTAGTATATATCCGTGACGACGTTTCGCCTCTCATCCAAGAGGCTTCATCAGTTCGTGCCTTTCTGACTAGACTAGCTTGGTCTAGTCAGAAAGGTACGAACTGATGAAGCCTCTTGGATTGAATCAAGTCCAGTTGCACTTGATTCAATTCCTTTGGATAGCATAACGACACAATAATCTTCAGATATATACACAAGGACTAACTATATACAGGCGAAATAAGAGGCAATTAAGTGCAATGGTGCAGAGAATATACCAGAGATGATGAAATAGATGTTAGTAGGTTACTTACATATATTTCTGAGGTAGATGGACATGACAGAGCGTACCAGTACAGGTAGTCCCCGGGTTACGAACGCCTGACATACAAACTCCTGTACTTACGAACCAACCTCCGTAAAGCCTATTTTTTTTAGAAAAAATAAAAATCGAGTTACACAGAATGGTTCATACTAATGAATGGACGGACTACTTGGTATTTTGTGTGCCGCTCAAAACACTGCACGTTTTAGGTGGTTCGTCGGCCCGAGGGAGAACGCCACGCCGTCATCACTATTTTAAGTCGGATTGTGTAAACATTGTTGTGTGCACTGTGTTTTGACTTAAATTTTTCATGTGTTTACCCTCTTAATCATGGCTTCAAGCGTAAATCTGATGCAAGGGGTGGTGATGCACTGAAGAAAACGACCATGATTGAAACAAAGGTGGAAATAATCAAGTGTTCAGAGAGAGGTGAAACGCTCTTATTGTTTTTTCACTTACCCGGTGAGGCAAGCCCCAAGCGGGCTCTTATTTCTGGCATCAAACAGCCGGCCTCTGCCGGTCGCGCCCCGCTCCCAGGACAGTGGCAGGTGGGGAGTTTGAAATGTAAGTCATGTTTCTATACACACATTCTCTCTCAATTATAAATACTGTACTGTAGTTAGATTTATTATTATTACTGCATTATTATATTTATGATGTTTTAGAAAAAATATATACTGACATGTCTTAGTATACTCAATTAGTCAAAGGTTTGCCGACATTTGACTAATTCATGCTAGATGTGAACTGTACGTAACTGTTCCGACTTACATACAAATTCAACATAAGAACAAACTCAAAAATGGAACTCGTTCGTAACACGGGGAGTACCTGTATATGTACAATTTACAGTATATACAAAATGGTTGGATTTATTTGACAATGTTCAGCGTTCATTTAAATGACAACCCGCGGAAAGAAACTGTTTTCATATCTGGTTGTTTTGGTGTACAGTGCTCTGTAGTGCCTACCAGAAGGGAAGAGTTGGAACAGGTTAGGGTTAGGGTTAGATGAATCTGCAGTGACAGTGCCTACCGATTTCCTGACTCTGGAGGTGTACAAGTCCTGAATGGAGGCAGGTTGGCACCAATGATGTTCTCTGCAGACTTAACTGTCTGTTGTAGTCTGTCCCTGTCCTGTTTGGTAGCCAAGACAGTGATGGATCTGCAGAGGACAGACTGGATTATCACAGTGTAGAACTGAATCAGTAGTTCCTGAAGTAGGTTGAACTTCGTGAGCTGGTGGAGAAAATACATCCGCTGCTGGGCCTTTTTAATAATTGCGTCTATGTTGGACTCCCACCTTAGGTCCTGGGAGATTATGGAATCCAGAAATCTGTAGGCTTTCACCGCAGACACTGTGCTGTTGAGTATGTTGGGGGCAGTGTTGGAGGGCTCTTCCTGAAGTCCACTGTCATCTCCACAGTTTAGAGCATGTTCAGCTTCAGGCTGTTATGGCTGCACCAGGGGGCCAGCTATTTAACCTCCTGTCTATATGCAGACTCGTCACCATCCCAGATAAGGCCAATGATGGTTGTGTCATCCGTAAAGTCCACAAACAGGATTCTTGTGTGTGTCCCTGGGGAGTTGAGGTGTTAGAAGATGTAGCGCAAACCCATGTTGACTGCATCCTCCAGTGACTTGTTTTCTTGGTAGGCAAACTGCAGAGGGTTGAGCAGGGGGCCTGTGATTTCCTTCAGGTGGGCTAACACCAGTCCCTCAAAGGATTTCATGACCACAGACGTTAGGACAACGTTAGGTAATTTAAATCCTATAGTACAGGGTTTCTTGGGAACTGGGATGATAATGGAGCTCTTGAAGCAGGAGGGGACTCCATATATGTCCAGTGATCTGTTGAAGATCAGTGTGAAAATGGGGGCCAGCTGGTCAGCAGAGTTTCAGACAGGAGAGTGACATGCCATCCAGGCCCTGTGCCTCCCTGGTCTTCTCTCTCTTTTGGAAGAGCTGGCGCACGTCCTCAACACAGATCCTGGGTGTGGGTGTGGGGTCAGTGGGGAGGAGAGAGGGGCTGGTAGGGGGTATAGTAGGTTGTGTGTTGTGGCTGGAGAGGGTGAGGGATGTGAAGGTGCACTTACCAAACCTGCAGTAAAACCCATTTAGATCGTCAGCCAGTTGATGGTTCCCTGCAGTGTGGGGGATGGTTTGCTGTAGTTGGTAATGTCTTTCAAACCTCTCCAGACTGATGCTGGATCATTGGCAGAAAACCTGTTTTTCAACTTTTAGGAGTAGCACCTTTTTGCGACTCTGATCCCTTTTGTGAGTGTATTTCTGGCTTAGTTTTACGCTGATCCCCTTTGTGAGTGTATTTCTGGCTTGGTTATACCGGCTCCTATCTCCACTCCTGTAGGCTTCCTCCTCAGCCTAACGAAGCTGCCTGAGTTTTGCTGTGAACCAGGGCTTATTGTTGTTGAAGGTACAAAAAGTTTTGGTGGGCACACACATGTCCTCACAAAAGCTGATGTAAGATGTTACAGTGTAAGTAAGTTCGTCCAGGTCTGTAGCTGCAGCCTCAAAAACACTCCAATCAGTGCAGTCAAGGCAGGCCTGGAGCTCCCGGAGCTCTCTACTCATTGGTCCATGTTCTCAGTTTTAACCACAGGCTTTGCAGATTTTAGTTGCTGCCTGTAGGTTGGGATAAGATGAATCAGAAAGTTGATGGAGGAGGCAAAGAAGGCAAAGAGGAAGCATGATATAAGATGAGCTAGAACAAGAGTTACCATCAGACAGACATTCACTCAATGGAGAGTTCTCCGGAACTTGAGAGGTTTCCAAACCGACATTAAGTTGGCATTACTTTATCAGTAAATAACCCATCCTAGCTACTTATTAATACTACTGGATGTTTTACTCAGTCTTTATCATAGCACTGAGATTGGGGTTTCTAGTTCAAATTGGGATTCTTATGGTCGTTTCTTGCTTTGGCACTAACCAGGCTGCTAATAAACAAAGTAATCTAGTTGTCTATGTGACAGCGGGGCAAACAATAATACCACCTGGAAACACTATGGGGGAGTTGAAAAGTTTTCTACTACCCTTTAAATTACTGTAAACTATGGTAATAAGCGATAATTGCTGAGATGTCTGAACAATCCAAATGAGATTCACTCAAAATAAAACAAAGTTGACAGTACTATTTCCTCTGTACCTTTCCCACTGCCAAACAAAGAAAAACTGGCTGAAATTGGGTTTTAATTGATGTTGTGGTATTTTTTTGGCTGGACCAGCTGGCGACCAGCCCTACAAACACAAATGTCTCTGACTGACTGATTGACTGAGCAACCACATTAGCGTGACTGACTGAGTGATCAATTTGACACGGCTGGGCTGCTAGATCAGGTGACCAGCAATGTCACTGAAGTTACATGACTGGTCGGCCTACTACCGAGAGGCATGAGAAGAGCACACAGTTAAAGCACCCCAAATAACAATCACTCTGACAAAACACTCACTAGCAAATTCACAAAAGGATTACGCGGCATTTGTGGCCACTAAACCTGCACAAATAAGACAAAAAGAAACCGTGTAATTTCCAAAGCACCTGCAAAGGGCGAAATGCACCCCTAACTGCGCTGCCAAGCAAATAGTGTTTCGGTGCTCCGGCGCTATTTGCATTAGGTAATACGCATACATTTGGCGCAAAATGGGCCCCTTTCTATGCAAATGAGCCTCATTGCAAAACACCAGTGCTAATAGCCACACGCAGTTTGAGTGAACATTATTAACGTTTCAGAGTTAGTGGTAACTGAACTAGGGCTGGGCAATATGGCCTAAAAATAATAGCACCATATTTTTAGGCTATATCGCGATACACAATATATATCTCGATATTTTGAAATCTTCTCTAAAGCATTTCATAAATGCTTGATTTAACCGTTTGATGCGTACAATCACACCAGTATGATGACTCTAGTAGTCTCTGCAACATATGTGAGTAAAACATTCTCGTTTATATCCATAAGTGTTTTCTATTGGAACAGGTTTTAACTTATAAACTCAAACAAAAAGGGGGAAACACAAACAAGTTAAATGCAACATAAAATGTAGTTATTTAAACAAGTCATTTGCATACTCAGGCTTTTAACAGCTGTTAAATTAAAATAAATAATGGCATAATGTAGGCCTAGCCTACAAACTGTACCCTTGTTCTATACAGCTCAAGCTCAACAAAGACCTTTAACAAAAACAGAGTTCAAAGCAATAAAAAAGTGCATTCAACAAGAAACCCTGCGAAAGGCATTGTAAAACAACATATATTAAAGTGCACTTTTAATGCATGTTTATGACACCAGGTTATTTAAATAAATAAAAACAGCATAGTGCCTGAACCACAGAGGCAGAGTTCCAGGCTGTCATTGTGAGAAACCACTGTGAAGAATAACAATGACATCACAGAGGTGTGTGTGTGTGTGTGTGTGTGTGTGTGTGTGTGTGTGTGTGTGTGTGTGTGTGTGTGTGCGCGCGCGCATGTGTGTGTGTTGTGATAAATCACTGTGCAATGAGGGAAAAATGGAATGTGAGGGATGTGTGTGCATGTGTACAACTTGTCAGTACCAACAGGTTGTCTAGAGGTTTTGTGCCCAAAACACAAGCTTATCGACGGCTTCTGGCTTGAGCGATGCCCGGTGGCAAGTAACTATATTCCCACTGGTACTAAATACCCTTTCCGATGGGGAACTGGTGGCGGGCACACAGATATTTTTGAGCCCATTTTTTTCAGGTTTCAGAACAGCTCCTCGTGGCTCGTGGTCCTTCCACCAGCACAGGGCCTCTGATTCACAGTCCGCACCAACAGACCGCAAGCAGGAAGACAACTCTGTTTTAACCTGCTCTCTGTGCGAGGGTGCAGCAGAGGATGTTGTTGCCTTTTTGAAGAAGCTTGCAAGGGTTTTTTTTTTTTTGGTAGCTCTGATGCTGTTTGAGTTTCATGAGGCTGTGAAGCAGCTGACTCAGCTGTGCCCTGGTCAGACTGTATTTCCTCCATCTCCGACATGGCTCTGCACTTGATTCCCTCCATCTTTTCCTCTAAAATCAGTTTTGGACCTGGGATCCACTAACGTTGCCATGTCCAGCAGGTCGTTGGTGGCAGTAGCAGAAAATTTTTCCATCACGTAATCCAGGATGGAGACTTTGATGGACTGGGTCAGTGCAGTGCAGTCGGGTGGCATTTCAAATGGTGAAACAGATTCGTGGTACTGCTACCTTTTGTGGCAATGGATTTGCTGCATATTTTGCAGATAACCGTTGTTTGTTCAACAACTTCCTTGCAATACCCAAACCACTGCCAGATAATGGATCCGGTGCCATTTCTTTTCAGAACTAATTCGTCCGCCTCCATCTTCCATTACCGTTTCCATCGACACATTTAATTTAACGTTGAACTCGCTTCGGTATTTCACTTCTTTCACTCTCTCCCTACTGCCCTTTCCCTGTTCACTCCAGATTCAATATGCGCCTCACCTACGTCGCACACACTCACCCAGGAGATTGGTCTGTTTGGGGGACGGGCAGGTGAGTGAGTGTGTGTGTGTGTGTGTGTGTGTGTGTGTGTGTGTGTGTGTGTGTGTGTGTGTGTGTGTGTGTGTGTGTGTGTGTGTGTGTGTATGGGAAAGAGCCAGAGGGGAGAGCGAGTCTCATGACAGAGGCTTATGAAAATACTAGACCATTTGTACTCGATGTTGGCGATATAGGCATTTAATACATCGCACGTAGAGCAAGCCGCGAAACATCGAGTATATTCGATGTATATCGCCCACCCCTGACTGTCGCCCAGACTTTCGCAGCAGTGTGTGAAGCCAGGCCAAGGCATCATTATACCAGGTGTGCTTGTGAGCAGGGGTTACGTTAACCGAATATTTTCCGTCTTTGACCGTTTTTTTTTAACAATGACGGAAAAATCTAAAGGATGTCCATCATTTGACCAATTAAATTCACATGCAGCGCTGTCAATAAACACAAGCAGACCGCCTGTTTTAAACCTCACTGTCCACTTGATGGCGATTGTGCATCATTAATTAACTCTGCATCTTGTCTTCTTCATTGCCAACTTGTTTTAAACAAGCTAAGTAGGCTATCACAAAATGTCATGGCAGCTGAGTGTTCGGAGTTTCTTTCAAAAGCCGAATGTGGTTGATAAACGAGCCGGTGAAAAAACAGGGATTGATGAGGTAGAGGATGAAAGACAAGAAGAACCTGAAATTACGATGACGAACAGCCAGCAGCAGCTGACGACAATGAGCAGGCGGAGTCCGCGGAGCAAGCAAGTGGCAGCAACCCCACGACCAAGAGAGAATACCGAGCTCAATGGGGGCAAGAACCTGGTTGAGGAGAGAAGGTGGAAAAATGTTCTGCGATGTCTGCAGGAAAGCTAATGTGCATAATGGATTTGTCCGAGGGTGCACTACGATGCAGAAATTGTCACTGAATTATGACAAAAGCAGCCGTAGCCACATTGAAGCTTTGGGAGTGGTTTTTGAAAATTAAATGCTATTAAACAGGCTATATCCCATTTAAAAAAATGAAAATTAATATGACAGGTAATAACTGATGATGACCGAATTTTTATGACCCTGTCCATCATCATGACAGACAACGAGAAAATCTAGCGCGACCTCTGCTTATGAGTGAATATTTCGAAGGAGAATATCACTTTTTGATTTAACTGAGACCGAAATCATTTGCAGATACAGGCTGCCAGGTCTAACAATTCTTGCTAAATTTGATGACATCAAGTATAGCAAGATCAACATTGAACCTGCCTACTGTGTTCTTGGATAACTGCAATCAGACACAAAACAAGGGCAAATTACACTCGGCTGCAATAACTTATTGGGCATGTTTGCACTGTAATATCCTTCACGCAATATCGTTTGTGAATTGGACCTTGAGACGGGGCAGATAATGGTTCCAAGTGATGCCCAGTTCATAATAATTAATGCCTAATTCTTTGTGAATTCGCCTGTCAATACAGAGTGAGTCTTTGAAAAACGAGAGACATCCACAGTTTGTTGACCTTGTCTGTTCTCATTCCTGCCCCTGCTTTTGCCACCAGTCAAACCCATGTTTTCCACACCTGTTCCCGCATTCCGATTAGCTCCTCAACATTTATACTCCCCTGGTTTTCCTGTGTCCTTGCCAGATTGTCTAGAGTGTTTTGTCGCCTAGTAGTGCAGAGTTTTTCTCCTCGTAAACTTCTTGTCTGACCTGCCCGTGTTTTACTCTGCTGCCTGTACTTAGACTCTGTGTTTGCTGCGTACCCCTTGCCTGCTCTGTTGCCTGTTTTTGGACAGACTTCCCGGTAACCTGAATTGTATCTGAAACCGTTTATCCGCCTGCCTGTTCCCTGTCGGTCTGATCATACATTATACTGATCCCCTGGTGTTCTGACCTTTGCCTGCCTCTGTTCATTACACCAAGGTTTACCATATGCTCTTGTCTGTGTGTCCTGCGTTTGGGTCCTCCCTGAGTTCATAACACAGATAGAAACACATAAAAGAGGAGGGGGAGTTAACAGATAATTAGAATAAGTTCTTTCAAATCAAACATCCCAAGATATGAGAGGAAAGTGTAACACCTGTGAGGGTAAACAGATATCTAGGACCAGAGACTAGGTTCGGAGGAGCAGTAGCTGAATTAAAACAATGGCAATAATAGACCACTAGAGTTAGGCATCGAGAACCAAAATTCCAATTCCAAAGGAATCGTTAAGAAATTCAAATTTCCATTCTACCTATCGGTTCCTAAATAAATTTCACTCGCGCTAAAGTTAGTTTCAGTTTCCGTAGTGGCAGTATGCAGCTTCCGTAGTTTCCACCTCCGCAAGTTACATGTGTGCAATCATGGACCAGTGCAAGCGGCGGTCGAAAGTGTGGCTTCGTTTTGCCTTCAAAAATTAAGGGTTGGCACAGTGCAACGCCTGTGGCAAAATTATTTCGTGGAAGGGAGGATCCACAACAAATATGGGCAAACACCTTCGCCTACATGTTGTAAAAATTAACCAGTGTACCGTGTTTGACACGTTGCGCCGATCTACATCTCCAGCCTCAGCATCCTCTTCAGCCAACCCTGAGCAAACAGCGCCTCGTCACAAGTGGGTAAGTTAAAATTAATAACGTTTCTCTTATTCGCAATAGCGAGACAGCAAACAACTTATACATGAGCGAATTGCTATAAACTGTATGCATATACTGAAATGTGTTTTTTTTTCTGTGCTGAACGCCCGCGTATATAGCCTGAGAAGGCAGATATGCTCATTTTTCTAAACAAGAACTGTTTCTAATTTAAGGAGTTTAACACCTGGTAGTCCGGACCAGGGTGTGACTGTGTTGTTATTTCTTCATCTTCATGTATGAAGACAGTTGTTATAAATGTAAATATAAGAACGAGACATTCAAATGAATGATCCATTCTTAAAACAGAATAGTTTGGTTTTTTTTAAATAAAATTTTCTTCTGTGAAAGAAGCATGTGACCTGTTTTGACCCTGCCTCTCAAAGAACCGGAATTGAGAACCGTTAGGAACCGGAATCAAAAATTGGGATCGGAATCAGAATCGTTAAAATACAAACAATGCCCAACCCTATAGACCACAGACGGGAAGTAAGTTTAAATGCCGGCTTGTTTATATTAACAGAGAACATAAATATTTCAGTAACACACTCGTCTGTATTACCAGTATACCTCAAAACTAAAAATAAATAAAATAAAAGCCTGTCCAGGGCGTCTCCCTGCCTGCTGCCCAATGACTGCTGGAATAGGCTGAGCTCCAGCATCCCCGCGACCCTGAGAGCAGGATAAGCGGTTCAGACGATAGATGGATGGACAACTTAAATCTTAAATACAACTCAAAATTTCACCATCCAGTGCATAACCAATAACTTCAGACTTCACAAATCAGTGCAATAGTCCCTTGTTTAAGACTCTTGAGCAGCCACTGCAGTTCACAGAAATCTCGGGAAAATAATGTCTCAGCCCGACCACCTTTCCAATGAAATAAAGCAATGTCCTTATCTGTGGTGTGAGGGTTGGTACTGTTCACAGAAGACGTCTATCCAGCTTATCCCTCCTTTGGGTGGCTCGCCATCTTGTTTCCACAGCGCGCGGATGCAACGCCAAACCGATTCTTAAACCCCAACAAAATTGGCCTGTTGTTGTCACAGTACATCCATCCATCCATCTATTGTCTTAACCGCTTATCCTGCTCTCAGGGTCGCGGGGATGCTGGAGCCTATTCCAGTAGTCATTGGGCGGCAGGCGGGGAGACACCCTGGACAGGCTGCCAGCCCATCACAGGGCCCACACACGCGCACACACACACACACACACACACACACACACACACACACACACACACACACACACACACACATTCATTCCTAGGGATAACATACATAATTTAGTCTGCTTATTAGTTTAACTGAAATACCTGAGTGGGGTTTTACAACCAAAATACAGGCTTTAGCGGTTTGTACTTCGCGGTCTAGTTCACGCGCGCGCGATATCACACTCTCTCTCTCTCTCTCTCTCACACACACACACACACACACACACGCGCGCGCGCGCGCGCGCGCGCGCGTGCACACACCGTAATGGCGGAGCAGTTACTAACATGTCCGAACTTGATTTAGCCCGTTGCATGTGGCTTCTACTCCGTTTTTTACCACCGTAGCTTGGTCATAAAGCAGACAAGACTAAACACTTTACAGATAAAACAATGGAATGGGCTAATTACACGGTAAAAGAAAACAATTAACTCACCAAGTCCTGTTCAACACAATCCTCGGCACTGTGGACCGTGTGAAAAAAATAAAAATCATTCTAAAAACATGAAAAAGTTTGGAGCATCAAAAGCGACTTCTTTTCTGTTTTCTTCCTCTCTGTGGTGTATTGGATCGAGCACTCGGTGCTCGATTGTGTTGGACTGTCACCACTACTGAGTTCTGTAATACACCGGTCGAGCCTAGTAGTGTGTGATGTCTCCGTCAGTAAAGATCAGACTTGTGCCGCATCCTCGTCTCCGTGTACTTATATATATCAGTGATTAAGTTAGTAACCCACGAATAGTAACACTACAATAGTGTACATAAGAGAAGTCACAACATGGTGTCAGAAGACGGAGTTACGGTATAATTCGAGGGCGGTACTTCAACGAGTTCGCTGGTAGCTGAGGCAGCTAGCTAACACGGGCTAGCCTGCGCACAAATATGGAACAGTTCAAGCCGCCACCACCGCTGATACTTACCGGGAATGTCGTAGAAAACTGGAGAAGATGGGAGCAGCGTTTCCAGCTGTACATGACCGCTTCAGGTGCGTTGGATAAGGAAGAGACGGTTAAAATAGCAATTCTGCTTCACACCATCGGCGAGGAGGCGCTAGAAGTGTATAACACACTCACCGTCATCCCAGAAGGAGACGACGAATCGATGGAGGACGTTCTGAAAGCCTTCAAGGACTACTGCAGCCCTCGGAAGAACGTTGTGTTCGAACGCCATCAATTCTGGTCGCACACGATGTCAGCAGGAATATCGGTGGACAGATTCATTACAGAGCTGCGCCAGAAGAGCAAAGACTGAGTTTGGCAGACATGAAGATGACATGATAAGGGATAAATTAGTGTTCAGCATAAATGATGCCCGTTTGAAAGAAAGACTGTTACGTGATAATGAGCTTACTTTGCGCAGGGCCGTAGAGATATGTAGATCAGCCGAGCTCGCTAAGTCACAAATACAAGCGATGCAGACGTCACATGTTGTCCAAGACGCCTCAGTGGAGGCATTAAAGAAAGCAACAGGGCAAACGCGCACGGGCAGCTGGAACAAGAACAAAACGAGCAGCAAGAGGCATGTAGCAACAACTCTCTGCCACAAGTGTGGAAATAAACATGAGCCCCGTCAATGCCCAGCTTATGGTGCAGTGTGCCACAAATGTGGTAAGAACAATCATTTTTCCAAGGTGTGTAAATCAAGCACTGAAAAAAGCGGCAATTACAAGACAAAGACAGTGCATAATCTAGAAAGTGAAATTGATTCCTTATATATAGGCATGATTGGAAAATACAAAAACAAAGCAGCCCACCAAGCTAAAGGCACTGTATGGCGTGAAACAGCCACGGTCAGAGGCGTAGCAATTAACTTCAAGTTGGACACAGGCGCCGATGCAAATGTGCTTCCTATGCGCGTATTCCGGCAGCTACCAGGTCCCGTTCAGTTACGGCCCACAAAGACTGTGCTGATTGCTTTTGGTGGTGCACGACTACCCTCATTCGGGATCAAATCGGCCAGCGAAGTGTTTCAACCAAAGAACTGTGAGACCTTCGGCGATATCCCAGGTGTGTACATTATAGCAGATGACATGATCATCGCAGCGTCATCAGAGCGGGAACACGATGAAATCCTGCAGAAAGTAATGGAGAGAGCCAAGACCGCACATGTGAAATTTAACAGGGACAAGATCCAGTTTAAAGTTGATACTGTAAAGTACATGGGACACGTCATCACGGCAGCAGGACAGAGAGCTGATGACAAAGATCAAAGCGATTGTCGACATGCCAACCCCGGAAGACAAACAAAGTCTCCAACGTCTGCTGGGAATGACAAAATTCCTAGCGCAATACATACCAAACTAAGCCTCACTCACGGCACCCCTCAGACAGCTGCTCAAGAAGGATGTAGCGTGGCAATGGTGCCCGCACCACAGCTCAGCGCTAAAGGCACTAAAGACCATCCTCACACAAGCCCCTGTGCTGAGATACTACGATCACAAGCAGCCTCTCACTCTACAAGCAGACTCCTCAAAGGATGGACTGGGAGCCTGTCTGATGCAGGACGACCGTCCAGTGTGCTATGCCTCACGAGCGCTCACCGACACAGAAAAGAGGTACGCACAGATAGAGAAAGAGTTGCTCGCTATAGTGTTTGCTGCTAAGAGATTCCACCAGTATGTCTACGGCAGACCAGTAACTGTCCAGTCCGATCATAAGCCTCTGGAGGTCATCATGCGCAAGCCGCTAAGCAAAGCACCTGCGCGGCTGCAAGGTATGCTTTTACAACTGCAGAGGTATGATCTGAGTGTAACATACACACCAGGCAAGCACATGTACATTGCCGACACACTCTCATGCGCTACAGCTAGCAGAGAAGGTGACCATATTGATGAAAACCCTTGTGATGACAGAGTTGTGTATGCCTTGGATGCCACAGATGCCTTGAGCGAGGAAACACTCAGCCAATTAAAGAAAGCAACGGCAGCAGATAGCGTGCTGCAAGCTGTGTGTGAGAAACACAAGAAAGGCTGGCCCATGAAAAAGAAAAGTTTGGACAGAAAACTACACGCCTACTGGGCAGTAAAGGACATTATAAGCATGGAAGATGACATTGTCTTGGTCGGAGACAAAATCATCATACCCCAGAGCTTCAGGAGCACGATTTTGGAGAAGCTGCATCTTGCACACCAAGGAGTGCAGCGCACAAAAGCCAGAGCAAGAAAGTCTCTCTACTGGCCTGGCATGGCACGAGATATAGAGGCAATGGTGGAAAAGTGTGTGCAATGCCAGCAGCTACAGCCCAAACAGCAGGCTAAGCCACTTATGCCTCATCAGGTCCCAGAACTGCCATGGATGAAAGTCGGAGCTGACATCTTCGAGCTACACGGTCAGTCATACCTGTTGTTAGTTGATTACCTAACCAAATATCCTGAAGTGCTCAACATATTTGACAAAACAGCATACACAGTAATCCAGAAGATGAAGTCTGTGTTTGCCAGACACGGGATTCCTAGGGAGATAGTGAGTGACCATGTCCCATTTGCCAGCTATGAGATGAAGTCATTTGCAGCTTCATGGGAGTTCAAGCTCACACACTCCAGCCCAGGTTTTCCCTCTTCAAATGGCATGGCTGAGAGAGCCATAAAGACAGTGAAACATGCGCTGAAGAAGGCAATGCAGACCGGCACTGACCCACATCTGGTGCTGCTGTCACTGAGGAACACGCTGGTGACAGGACTGGACGTATCACCTGCACAAATGTTGATGGGGAGAGTTCTACGAAGCACACTTCCGTGCTCCAGTGCTGTGCTGACACAATCAGTCCCACTTCACATTCACAGCAAGATCCGGAACCTGCAGTTCCGCCAGAAACAACGTTACAACCAGCGTGCAAAGCCCCTGCCAGTGTTGACCCCAGGAGACACCGTACACATGCAAACGCGGCGCGGCTGGGAGCCTGCCGTTGTCATCCGACAGCGAGATGAACCACGGTCCTACACTGTGCAGACACCGGCTGGGAGGATGCAAAGAAGGAACAGGCGACATCTGAGGAAGATACATCCGAGCCTATTCAGAGACACGGACAGTGATGAACATTTTGACCCAGAGGTACAACCCTCACCCTCACAAGCGCCTGTGCCAGTCGACTCACCACCACAAGACCTGCCACCACACGACCCTCCTCCGGTGACTACAGGCAGTACACCCACATGCAACACAAAGTGCGGCAGAGCAGTTAGGCGCCCTGCCAGATACAATGACTAACCTCAGGGTTCTTTTGTGTGATCATTCAAATGTTTATTAAGAAAAAAAAAAGAAAAAAGAAGGTGAAACAAAGAGTACAAGGTGTGTTTAACCTGAAATGTTGCAAGATTGCTGAATGTTCAAAATGTTTACATGCTAACCACCAGAATGTGAAAAGGAAATGGTTTATGTTGTTTAATGAGAGTCATCTGTCATTTAAAAAAAATGCTGTATTAATCATTGAAGTATGCAAGTAGAAAAGACTTGTTCAGTGTTAATGCCATAGTGTTAATGGTTTGGTAAAGGGTCTACTGTTGAAGCAACTGATGAGTAGGCCACATCTCAGTTGGAAAAGAGGGATGTGGTGTATTGGATCGAGCACTCGGTGCTCGATTGTGTTGGACTGTCACCACTACTGAGTTCTGTAATACACCGGTCGAGCCTAGTAGTGTGTGATGTCTCCGTCAGTAAAGATCAGACTTGTGCTGCATCCTCGTCTCCGCGTACTTATATATATTAGTGATTAAGTTAGTAACCCACGAATAGTAACACTACAATAGTGTACATAAGAGAAGTCACAACACTCTCCACTACTCGCTAACACGCTCTGTTGCGCTCTTGGCGTTTTTCATCAAGTGTGCGGAGCTGGAGTCATTTGATTGGCTGTTATAGTCACGTTGTTAAAGGAACAGTACAACTATCTTAATGCCATTGTTTTTAACCTTATGAACATTTTTAAAAACAAGATGAAACCATTAACTTATTTATTTATTTATTTATTAACTTATATTGCTCTTATTGACTGTAATCATGTGCTTAAATTATATATGCAAGATGTCAAAAATATTGAAATTTGTTGTATTTGCGGATGACACAAATATATTTTGTTCTGGTGAGAATTTACAGCAGCTTTTGGAGGTGACCACAATAGAAACTGAAAAATTAAAACTGTGGTTTGACAAAAAAGAATTATCCTTAAATCTGGACAAAACAAAGCTTGTGTTGTTTGGATATTATATAATAAACACCAAAGTAAAAGTAGTGATTGACAATGTCCAACTAGAAAGAGTATATGAAAACAAATTCCAAGGTGTGACACTAGACCACAAAATCTGCTGGAAACCTCACATACCATATATGTGAGCAAAGCTGGCAAGGAGCACTGCAGTCATGAGAAAAGCAAGTCACATTCTGGATCATAAATCATTGCACACTCTGTATTGTTCATTTATTTTACCATATCTGATCTACTGTGTGGAGGTATGGGGTAACACCTACAAAACCAGCCTACAACCATTGTGTATACTACAAAAAAGAGCCATAAGGATAGTTAATAATCTAGGATATCGTGAACACGCCAGTAAGCTATTTTTAAAGTCAAGTGCCTTGAAGTGCAGGGATTTAGTAGAATTTAACTACTACTACTACTTTCGGCTGCTCCCGTTAGGGGTCGCCACAGCGGATCATCCGTTTCCATTTCTTATTTAGTAGAATTTAACACAGCACAAATAATGTTCAGAGCAAGAAACAATCTACTACCGAGTAATATACAAAAAAATATTCTCAGATAGAGAAGGGGGATATAATTTGGAGGGAAATTAAACTTCAACAAATTATTTGTTCTTATCATACAACTTTGAAGAGCATGGGCATTTCCATCTATGGGGTAAACTTTTGGAACAGCCTGAGCATGGAACTCAAACAATGTACAAACATTATGCAGTTCAAGAAGAAGTACAAAGGACTGATTATCAAGAGATGGATGTTCCAAAAGGAATAGGGGGAAGTGTATACCTCCTCCTATTCCTTTTTGAACATCCATCCATCCATCCATCATCCATTATCCAAGCTGCTTATCCCAATTGGGGTAGCGGCATGTTGGAGTCTATCCCAGCAGTCATAAGACGGCAGGCGGGGAGACACCCAGTCCATCACAAGGCCGACACATTCATTCCTAGGGACAATTTAGTATGGCCGATTCACCTGACCTACATGTCTTTGGACTGTGGGAGGAAACCGGAGCACCCGGAGGAAACCCACGCAGAACATGCAAACCCCACACAGAGAACGACCTGGGATGACCCCCAAGGATGAACAACCCCGGGGTTCGAACCCAGGACCTTCTTGCTGTGAGGCAACTGCGCTAACCACTGCGCCACCGTGCTGCCCCCTTTTCGAACATGTAACAAATATGGAGATTTGTTTGCAGAGTTTGATGTGTGGATTTGTTGATCACTTCAGATTACTGGCAATAGCTTATATCTGTATTTTATATCCTGCTTATTTACATGTTCGAAATAAATCATCATCATCATCATTTATTTTTTCTTCTTTTCTCTATATGGGGAGAACCACGAAGGAGGTAGCCATATCTCTCACAGTCTCTATAAATTAAGTATACAGTCTATTGCTTTGTATTCAGAGCTGTGGCTTTCTGACTTACTGATTGCAGTAATTTCAGATATTTTCAGTCAAGGTAAATATAGAGATGGATTTAATTGTGTACCGGTGACTTTACATTGTGATAATTCCAATTTAAATGCAATCTGCCAAACCTTAGGAACTCCATCGGCAAACAAGTAGCCACCCATCTGTGCATACCCACAGTATGAGACTGTAGGACTGGAGGAACTTAACATAGAGTTATTATGTCAAGAATTTCCTCTGAATATATCGTACATAGCAAAGGTGATTTTGAATGCAAGACACAGTGCCAGTCTGGCTGCTAACAAAAGGCCAGTGATCTGCAATACACTTTAATCGGCCCAGTTTTGGAGTTTCAATAGATGGTCAGAGAATTGAAACAAAGCAAATGTCAGACCAAAAAAAAAAAAAACAGCTTTTACAAGGAAAGATAAATGATAGAGATTTAACTAAGCTCTAAAGTTGTCGACAGGGAGAAAAAAAATAAATATACCAAGGTTTAGTATCACAGGGGTTACATAAGGGGAGAGATTGATTGTTGTGTTAACACTTTGACCTTTTGAAGAAAATGGGACATTATTACATCATAATATTTACCAGTACACAAGATATGATGATAATCCTATGTCATAATTCTCAGTGAACATTCATACAGAGGCCTATTGTCTCCTCAGCAGTTCAGAGACCAAATTTCTACAGTCATCAATAAACAAATGATTCTGATTTCTGACTTCAGGCATTGTCGGATAAAATAGTATGTTGGTGTTAACGTTGTACAACACTGAAATTCTTATCATTTGAAGTTCATTTTAAGTGCCGAAATCAACATAATCATTATCAAGACTAAAATGATCACCAAAACTATACAAAATGAAGAGAGTACAAATGAGTACAGCAATCCAGGTCCATAAAGAGAATGTATTAGTAAATTATTTATAAAGACAGACATTCCAATGAGAGCCATGTGTTTTAGCACCATTAGCTAATTCAATTCAATTCAGTTCAAATGTCTTTATTTCAAACATGCATAATAAAAGAAAAAAATGACTAAGCGTAAATAAAACAAAAAAGCAACAAATGATAAAAATAAAACCAGATGAATTCAGAAGAATTCTCAATAGAGGATCCAACAAAAATTATATGTTCAAAAAGGAGCAGGAGGAAATTTTTACTTATAATTTCCTGCCACCTCTCTAATGCACAATTAAAATAAACAAAATAATCTTGGTTTTTCACACATCAGTGTCATTCTCAATATCTATCTCACAATGACTCAATAAAAACACAATAAAAGCAATAAAAAATAAAAACAATAAAACAACAAAAACAAAAACAAAAACAAAGAAAACCATAACAAGGGTTTCCAAAAAACAATAACAGCATCTAACATGGGCGTCACAGTCATGAGAGGAGCGAAACCTCCTCCTCATCCTTGTATCTCTTCAAAACAATTTTTTGCTGCTCTTTTTGAATTGATTTAACCTTGTGCTTACCTTGACTTCTTCATCTAAACCATTCCAAAAACTTACCCCACAATTTGAAATATGCATAGTTTTGCTAGTGGTATGAACAAAGTGTTTCTTAAAATTCAATTTTCCTCTTAAATTGACCCCCCCCCCTCCTTCTGAGAACAATTATTGTATGTTGCCAGGATGATAATAATAATATTTAAGAAAAAAAATCGGGCACCTCGCAATTGAACTTTGTGGATTACAGTTTGGCAAAATTACACTCTCTAGACCTCAGGCAAAATAAATCTCATATTAGCATGTGCGATCAAATGTTTTTAATAAGCAGCTGGTGGGAATATGTCCAAAATGCAAATTACTATCTACAATAGGTTTTGTCTTATGACTCAGATAAAATCAATGAACAGCTGGCAGATGCTGAACATGCATTTAGGTTATGGTGTGAATTGTCCAGAGGTTAATCTTTATAATAATGTTCCTATAGTCAATAGCAAAATCGTGAATGGACTCATGAGATTATGTTAAAATAGACCACTGTAAACAGTCTGTGCTTCACACTGTGACCCATATTAGAATAAGCCAATATATTATGAGAGAGGGCACATACACATACGTATACCTCCTACACATATTCAAATCTCCTACATGGAAGTTTTGGTAGAGAAAATGCATACACATACAAATGTGAAAATGTATTCAAACTTGTGCACACACAAGCAAAGACAGACCTAAATGTGCTTGCCAGCAAAGCTGCACAGCATTCAAAACAGGAACTTGGGGAAAATTCAGACAAAAGGCTGCTGTAACAAGAGAATCAAACGCCAACCACCAGGCATTAAGAAGCTCAGCATGGGTGTATTCCAACTTGGGTTTTTGAAAAACAAAAAAGAAACAATTACTCAAACATTCTTTTTATTATCTTGTGCCAAGTGCACCCCATAACATAGGTGTTCCCATCCACCAGCCCTCGCCCAACAACAGTATTGCTCTATATGAGCAAACCCTACCAACAATCTCATTCTCACAATATTGTCCACAGTTGAATTCTGAATGTCTAAAAGCCAGTATACAGAAAATACCCACCATTTTAGCTAAGGGTGTTTGATGAGGTGCAGAGGGTTCTAAAATGCATCCAGACAAGATGAAGCAAAGCAAATGAACACACTGATTGCATTGTTTGTATATCCTAAACAAGATCATGTACAGACGTAAATTAAAAGAGACTTTGAAAATAATTAAAATACGGTATAATACTCTCCTTGCTTAGAAGTAGTAGACTCCTCGCAGAGCCATGATGAAATCTCATGTTCCTATTTATTGCATCAGTCATCCTGGCTGGTGTTCGTTCCCTTGGACAGTGATTTTTGTTTAGTTGGATATATGTGTTAGTTTGGATATGTGTGTTCTTGTGGTTTTTGGATGTGTTTTTGTCTTTGTGTTGTACTGCTGTGGGAAACATCATTTCGTTTCATTTCATGCACGCAAGTGCATGAAGTGAAACAACAAAGTGTTTCAGTTTTCTGATTTATTTATTTAGTTTTAATCCCCCCCCCCTTTTTTTCTTCCAGCTGTACTTGGCCAATTACTCCATTCTTCTGAGCTGTTATGGTCGCTGCTCCACCCGCTCTGCTGATCCAGGGAGGGCTGCCGACTACCACATGCCTCCTCCCATACATGTGGAGTCGCCAGCCACTTCTTTTCACCTGACATTGAGGAGTTTCGCCAGGGGGATGTAGCGCGTGGGAGGATCACATTATTCCCTCCAGTCCCCCCCCCCCCGAACAGGCACCCCAACCGGCCAGAGGAGGCGCTAGTGCAGCGACCAGGACACATACTCACATCTGGCTTCCCATCCGCATACACGGCCAATTGTGGCTATAGGGACGCCTGTCCAAGCTGGAGGTAACATGGGGATTCAAACCGGGATCCCCGTGTTAGTAGGCAACAGAATAGACCGCTACACTACCTGGACACTCCTCGTGTTCCTATTTAACACAAACCTGGGTGTTTGGTTTACAGACCACCAAGCACATTCCTGTCTCAAACCTAATCACTATATGTTACACAGGAATTTTGTACAGAAAGCTAAAACCAAGCTCTGAAAATATGCATGGTATTTCATAAATTATTGATATTTGCTTCGAACACCCAGTTTGTAGTCAACAGTCTGAGTTTGACTATTTAAAAAAGACACAAATTATGTGCCATAAAGCAAAAAAAACAAAAACAAAAAACTTTTTTACCAAGCATTAGGCATTTTGAGGCTGACGATTATGTAAAATATTCAAAATGTGTCACCAACTTTTGAAATGTTATGTAAGCAATTCAAAGAGATCACCGTTACTACAGGTGTTTTAAACTAACCACCTGAAGCACAATTTCTCACACTATGAGATGAAAGGATATGAGTTGCTTGGAGGCAGCGGGGGTGGAATTCTTTTTTTTTTCTTTTTTTGTGTATACAACTCTCTGCAAGGAAGTTAGAGAAAGTAAGATAATGGGAACACAGAGCACAAACAAAACAAAAATCAAATGCAAGAACATGAAAATGAGGGAGAAACTACACTGTATACCCGAGAGAATGTATGTGCATGCGTGTGTGTGTTAGTGCAAAAGAAGGAGAAAGCAGCAGAGTGAAATCATAATGGAGTTAGGGAGGAGGATGAATCCTCAGAGAGGATCATAAATAGGCTGACAATAATAGATTTCTACCCGCCCCCCCCAAACCCCACCCTGCCCCCAACACCGCCACCCCAGACCCCACCCTTACACAGGGAGCAAACAACAACTTGTTTGTTTCCATTTTTATGCTGATGATACTGCTATATTTATCTGTAGCGCCAGATGACCCCAATGCTCTCAATCCCTTGATGAATTGTCTGTCTAGCATTAAACAATGGATGAGTGAAAACTTTCTCAAATTGAACGTAGACAAGACAGAAATTCTCATTATAGGCACTAATGCACAGAGAGAAATGATATCAAGTAGAATGGGAAGTCTGGCTGTACAGAATAAGACTGCAGTAAAGAACCTGGGCGTCATCACTGACTCTGAGTTGGATTTTAAATCACATATCAACAATGTTACAAAGGGTGGCTTTTTTCACCTAAAAAATATTGCTAGAATTAGATCCTGCCTCTCCCTGGAAGATGCCAAAAAGGTGACGCGTGCTTTTATCTCTTCACGTCTAGACTATTGCAATGCACTTCTTACTGGTTTACCCAAAAAAAAGTATCAATAGGCTGTAACTAGTACAGAACGCGACAGCAAGGGTCATAACAAAAACCAGGATGAGAGATCACATTACCCCAGTTTTAGCATCTTTACACTGGCTTCCTGTAACATTGAGGATTGCTTTTAAAATTATTTTACTTGTGTTTAAAGCTCAACATGGTTTAGCACCCTCATACCTATCTGACTGCTTATCTGATTATGTTCCGAGCCGCTCTCTTAGATCCTCTGGTGCTGGCCTGCTCAATGTCCCTAGAGTGAACTACCAAAAGTATGGCGAAGCAGCATTTTGTTTTTATGCACTGAGGGCTTGAAATAGGACTCCCCCAACAAATAAGAGAAGCAATGTCCATAGATAGTTTTAAGAATCAGCTCTAGACCCATTTTTATGCTTATGCTTTTAATTAATTCCATTTTATTTCTTTTACTCTTATTCTGTATCTTGTATGGTGGTTTTATTTCTTGCCTTGTTTTATGTTTTTTGCCTAGGTTGTGTTTTATTACTTTTAACTTATTTTATCTGTATTGTTGTTGAGTTTTGTTTCCCTTATTTTTAATGTAAAGCACTTTGAGCTGCATTTTATGTATGAAAGGTGCTATACAAATAAAGTTTATTATTATTATTATTATTATTATTATTATCAGTGTGAATGCTGGGCATTCACACTATTGCTTTGCAGTTCTTTATTTATTTAGTTTTCTTCCACCCATTTTTTGACACTTTGTAGATTCTTCATACTTTTAGCTACTGAAACCATTCAACTATCAAAATGTTCAACTCATTAAGGACATTATTGCCCCTCTTTCAGATTTTTCATACCTTTTGAACTATTTTAAATATTCAACTTTTTTCAGCCATTTTTGAATGGGAGTCAATGGGGGACTTTTGCAACCTTTCCACCTCTTTTACTCCTTCATACTTTTAGCCACTGAAACCATTCAGGTTTCAAAATGTTCATCTCTTTAAGCCCATTATGGCTCACATTTCGGTTTTTTGACATCTTTTATACTTTTAGACATATTAAGCTTTATCTACTTTTTCAAAACAATGGAAGTCTATGGGGAAAGGTTGAAACCCTCATCACCTTTGAACTGTATCTCCTCCTTCATTTTTTGAGCTACAACCCCCATTTAAAGCTTAAACAGTTCAGGACATTCAGCTCTTTCAGAATCCTATTCAGATTTTAAAAATATTTTATAGTTTCTGAACAATTCAGCGCTAAAATTTAGCAATTCTGCCATACACTTTGCCTGTTAGAATGTTCAGTCCTATTGTGACATCACATATCAATTTGAAACTCAACTGCCAGCCTAATTAGTCACACTATTGCTTTGCAGTTCTTTATTAGTGGCACCACTTCCACTTTTTCATACTTTAAACTACAGAAACCATTCAACAATTAAACTATTTATGTATTTAGCACATTATGGCAAATTGTTCCAGTTTTTTATACGTTCAAAACTTTTAAAATATTCAGCCATTTCATATTTCAGTTTCCAGGTATTTCAGGTAGGCTAGTGACTTTCTCACGTTTCCTATTTATCCATTTTCAGCAATGCTTTCGCGATTTCTTTCAGCAGCTCAGCATTCACACGCTTTCTCTGTGGAAAAGCACTTTTCTAGTTATTATTACAGTGTGTACTTCGTCAACAGCCACTCCAACCAGCCGCTCCCGAAATAACGGTGTTTGTAGAAGCCGTCTCCACTTTGCTTGGCCAACAAAAATTGGGCAGCCATGTTGCTGTGACGTCATATAATCCCGTGTCTTGAACTGGGGGTTGAGAAAAACAACCCAAGTTCGCGACTAGGAACTCCGAGCTCACGTGCCGTTTCATTTGATTTTTCCTTGTGGGAACTAGGAATTTCTGACCTCCGAGTTATAATCGAACGCAGCATAAAAGAGCACTCCCAGGGTCATGCGGTGTGTGGGACATGGGAGCTGCCATTAAAAAGAGATCTCTGCCTCTCGACTCCTTCCACGCCGGCTCGCGGCTCGCCACAATACGAGCCAAGGTTCATGTTTTTGTTACATTGTATACATTTGATCCGTTTGGTTTTGGTTTCACGTTATGCAATTATGCAAGCGCACTAAAGAACTTTACATGACATACTTACATCCTGTCATCATGACCTATGTGGGCTGCGTCTCCCTATACTTGACATTGATTGCACATAGACGATGTGTGTGTCTGACGTCAGCGTGTTGTCAAATCAGTGGGTAGCCTTCTAACACCGTTTGAATTAACGGAGAAAATGAATGAACAGATGTTTCGTTGCCACTATAATAATGTTCAGATGGCACTGGTCTCCCGTCCTTTCATATCCTCCCTCTCTCAATCTCTCCGAAAATACCCGGAAAGTGTCGGCATATTTTCACCGTTTTTCCAGTTGCCTTTGTCTCTCCAATTATACTTGGCCAATGCGCTCTTTGCACAATCATTTCCGCATTCTACCTAATACTGCTTGTGTGTTTCCGGTCTGTCGATGGCGCTGTTTTACACCCGTTCGTTGCAGGAGCTCCCAAAACTCAAAGTAACAGATGTCCACAGAATTTGCCAGCAAACAACACCAAGGGCTACCGAGCCTATTCATCCGTGATCGTTACAGTATGTATATACTATTTCAACCTCCAATGCATCATCGTTAAATATATAGAAACATTGTCAGCTGTCACACAGTATAACTCGTGGATAGAGCACAGGGTTCCCAACGACAAAAGTAAACAAATATTAGGCTACACTGACGACAGAATTTTTATAATTTAATTTATGTTCAATGTTAATGGTTGACGTCAAACAGTTAGCAAACGTTAGACCAACAGTTACATACAACTTCGACCTAACGTTACCTGGTATAGAATCGGAGCCTGCAAACCGCTGTAACCCAAACTCTTGCTGGACACGCAACTCCTGCATTTCCTTTATCAGGTCTTCGATTTCTTTGCCTTTGTCTTCTACGTATGACAAGGACATGTCCAATGCAGACCAGGCCCGTAGCCAGAAACATGTTTTGGGGGGGGGGGGTCGGGCAACACTGCCGAAAGCTACCGGTAAATAAAATTCCCACACTGTATACTATAGCCTAATACCCAACCATACGGTAAATGTCAACGTATTAATGGCCCATAGATAATCATCAATGCATTAATAAATAAAAGTGGGTCTTACCTTATAAAAGCAGGTCCAATCGTCTTTTTTGTCTGCAAAAGATGTCCAGTACCTCTTCCGGCGTCACCACAATGTCTCTGTGCTCCGAGAGCAATGTCAGTCCATTAAGCCGTCTTTCCGTCATTGTACTGCGCATTTTGTCCTTGATCCTTCCCAGACGGGAAAAACTTCTCTCGACATGGGCACTGGTGACAGGAAGCGTGGTCAAAACGCGGAGAAGCTTGAAGATGCTTGGAAACAACTCACTGTTACAGGCATTTAATGCCTCAATGGCATTTTGTGGAACATAAGTTGCATCTTTCCATTTATCCCGCCAGGTGTCAATTTCTGACTTTACAACTTCCAGATGCGGTGACACTTCATCAGGATGCAGGTTGGAGAGCGCTTGAGCTGAGCTGTCGTTCAGCATGCTGACCTTAGATGGCAGTAAGGAGCAGAGGTTGGAGATCATATTTCTGTGTTTGCTGAAGCGTTCCTTCATCTGTGATGAATAAAAGTCAAGCATGATTATGAAAAGCTTTTGCCGGTAGTGATTTTCACAGGCCTTCAATGGATCCTCATTGCAGTCCATGCCTCTTCGTGGTCGAAATTCAACCCCATACTTGGCTGCTTGGGAAGATGTCTTTTGAAAAATCTGCCTGAACTCCATCTCAGAGTTAGCCCTCATCTCATCTACCTGCTTAATAACAGCATCAGCAGCTGAAACGCAACTCACCAAGTCACAATTTTCCTTCTGAAGGAAGGTGGACAGGTGGTAGGTTTTTGCAAGCATCTTCTCACTCACATTCATGGACAGCATGAATTCTGCGTTGTCAATTGAATTAAAGAGCTGAGTGGCTTTGACAGATGTGTCTCCTGTGAAGGTTTCACTGATTTTCTGCAGGCTGGATCGCACAGGGTCTAAAAGCTCGTTGAATGTAAATATTGCGTCGTGGCGTTCGACCCATCTCGTTTCACACAACTTCGTCAGTCGCGTTTTCTTGCAGTCGGGTAAAAGACGCTCCGTCTCGTGTCGCAGACTGCATGCAGACCGCAAAGCCGAATCATGGAAAAAAGTGCAGATTTCCGAGACAATTCCGAAGCAATTTCGCACCATTTGTACAGTGCAGCACTTGTTTAGGACCAAATTCAAAATGTGGCTGACACAGTGCAGATAAACTGCTTGCTTGTGCTTCTCTTTGATTTTAGCTTGGGCACCATTTAAACGGACACTCATGGCAGATGCGCCGTCGTATCCCTGGCCACGTAAAAACTGTAAATCAACGCCTGCATTTGTCAACTGATTTTCGATTGAATTGGCGATTGCCTCCCCGGTTAACTTCTCGATATCAACAAAGGACAAAAACTCCTCTCTGATGCAACACGATAGCACAAGGGATCACGACTACTAGTCTGTCCCTGAACCGTCTGCATCAGGCACGTAGCCAGGTAGGTGGTTTTCGTGTCTGAACCCCCCCCCGAAACCCCACGGCCCGTCTGAAATGGCACCAATAATTATTTAGTTATCGTTTTGATTATTTGTCACCGCCCCTCTAGCCTACTCATACATTGCATCTATCGTGACTGACAGGCGTTAAACCTGAGACATTCAATGACACTGTTGGAAGCTCCGCCAGCTGCTGGCAAGTACGATGCTATAAAGACACTCCTCCTGAAGCTATTTGAACTGTCGGAGCTGGAGAAGGCAGACCGTTTACTGTCCCCGAATGGCCTCGGCAACGGCAAACCGTCTGAGTTAATGGAAAAAATGCTGTCTGTGCTGGGATCGGCTGATCCGGCCTTTCTTTTCACACATATTTTTCTGAGGCAGCTCCCCGCACCTGTACGCACAGCACTGGCCAGTTCTCCTCTCGCCGCCTCCAAGGACTACCGTTCTCTGGCTGCTGAAGCAGACAGGGTTTTCCTGGCCAACCGGCAACAGTTTGTGCATGCCCTGCTACCCCACCAGACCGCCCCACCACCACCTGTGTACGACTATATGGACACCGCGGCTGCGGTGACAGCCCGCCGCCAACCTGACGACGGGCTCTGTTATTACCATGCCAGGTTTGGGGCAAAAGCAAAACGGTGTCGCAAACCCTGCAGTTACAGGGTTCAGGGAAACGCCAAGGCCGGCGCTCGTTAACGGCTATGGGCGCCGGCCGTGACTGCAAGCTGTTGTTCATCAGAGACTCCTTGTCGGAACGGCGGCTGCTGGTTGACTCTGGCGCTCAACGCAGCATACTACCAGCACAAGCTGTGGACACGATGACCGACAGTCACGGCCCCCAGATGGACGCCGCCAACGGCACGTCCATTCGGACGTACGGTATCAGACATGTGGACGTGTGTTTTGGCGGCCGACGTTTCGGCTGGGACTTTGTGATGGCTGCTGTATCCACCCCGCTCCTAGGTGCGGATTTCCTCTGTGCTTTCAACCTGCTGGTGGATGTTAAAAACTGTCGCGTGATTGATGCCGTCTCTTTTGCGTCATACCCCTGCACGCTTGGGGGCGCTGGAGCGCTGTGCCTCGCTAACACACTCTCCACCGGGGATCCATACCAACGCCTGCTCGCAAATTTCCCCGAGCTCACCACACCCACCTTCTCCTCGGCGGTGGCCAAGCACGGCGTGGAACATCATATCACCACAGTGGGCCCCCCAGTTTACGCCCGGGCCCGACGCCTCGACTCGGCCAAGCTCGCAATAAGCCAGGGAGGAGTTTTCGACTATGGAGCGCCTCGGCATTGTCCGCCGTTCTGACAGCCCATGGGCTTCCCCTCTTCACATGGTTACTAAGGCCAACGGGGGTTGGCGCCCGTGCGGGGACTACTGTCGCCTAAACAATGCCACGACCGGTACCCCATACCGCACATACAAGATTTCTCTACCCACCTGGCGGGCGCTGCCATCTATTCCAAAATCGACTTAGTGCGGGGGTATCACGAAATGCCGGTCCACCCACTGGATGTCCCAAAAACGGCTGTCATCACACCCTTTGGGCTCTTTGAGTTTTTACGTATGCCTTTCGGCCTTAAAGGGGCGGCGGAGACGTTTCAGCGCCTTATGGATTCTGTGCTCCGCGACATGCCATTTTTGTTTGTGTACTTAGACGACATCCTCGTGGCCAGCGCGTCGGCGGAGGAACACATGACGCACCTCAGACAGCTGTTTGACAGGCTCAGCGAACACGGCCTCATCATCAACCCAGCTAAGTGTCAGTTCGGGGAGTCGTCTATCACCTTCCTCGGGCACCACATCACTCCACAGGGGGCCGTTCCCCTCCCTGCCAGGGTTGAGGCTGTCACCATGTTCCCCCGCCCCCGCACTGTACAGTCGCTGCAGGAATTCCTGGGCATGGTGAACTTTTATAACCGTTTCCTGCCCCGTGCCGCCCACATCATGCGTCCCCTGTATGAGGCCCTGCGGGGTAAGAAGTCTAAGGACGAGCTGGACTGGTCTTCGGGGATGGACGAGGCTTTTGTGGCCGCCAAAAACGCGCTGGCCAACGCTGCGCTGCTAGCTCACCCGTCGCCTGCCGCCCCCATAGCCCTTACAACGGATGCCTCCGACTACGCCGTGGGGGCCGTGTGTGAGCAGTGGGGGGGGGGGGGGGGGCTGGCAGCCGTTGGCGTTCTTCAGTAAACAACTCCGTGAGAGCGAGCGCAAACACAGCACCTTTGATAGGGAACTACTGGGTCTCTTCCTCGCAACCAGACACTTTAGGTTCCTATTGGAGGGCCGACAGTTCACCGCTTTCGTGGACCACAAACCGCTGACGTTCTGTATGGCCAAAACCTCAGAACCGTGGTCTGGGCGTCAGCAGCGCCATCTCGCGGCGGTTTCCGAGTTTACCACGGACATACAACACGTGTCGGGCAAGGATAACTTTGTCGCCGACTGCCTTTCACAGGCGGTTGTTAACGCCGTTCACTTGGGACTCGACTACGCCGCTATGGCAGCGGACCAAGCCAAGGACGCGACCGTTCAAGACTACCGGTCGACCCCTACGGCGCTACGGCTGGAGGACGTGACGTTCGACGCGGCCAACACCACCCTCCTCTGTGACATCTCCACCGGTCAACCGCGCCTCCTGGTGCCTACTTCCTGGCGGCGCCGAGTTTTCGACACCATCCACGGCCTTTCCCACCCGGGAGTGAAGGCCTCGACCAAGCTGGTGAGCGTCAAGTTTGTTTGGCCTGGGCTCCGTAAGGATGTTAGAGCCTGGGCCGGCTCGTGTGTGGCGTGCAAACGCGCGAAGGTGCACCGCCATACCAAGGCCCCTTTGGCGCCGTTTGTGGTTCCAGAGAGGCGGTTTGACCACGTCAATGTTGACCTGGTGGGTCCCCTGCCCCCCTCCCGTGGTTATACGTTCCTCCTCACTATTGTGGACAGGGCCACCAGGTGGCCAGAGGCTATTCCCTTGTCCTCCACGACGGCAGCAGAGGTAGCACGGGCGTTCATCGGCTGCTGGGTGGCCCGTTTCGGCACGCCGGGTGACATCACGAGCGACCGGGGCTCCCACATTACCTCGGAGCTCTGGACGGCGGTCGCTGAGCACCTGGGGATGAAGATCCACCGCCCTACGGCGTACAACCCGCAGAGCAACGGACTTTGTGAGCGGTTCCATCGGGACATGAAAGCCGCTCTGCGGGCAAGCCTCACTGGCTGCGACTGGATGGACCGGCTCCCATGGGTCATGCTCGGCCTGCGTTCGGCCCCGAAGGAAGACCTCCAGACCTCCTCCGCTGAGCTGGTGTATGGCCAGCCCCTGCGAGTTCCGGGGGAGTTTCTTCCGGATGCTACGGCTCCCTGGTCGGCCGCCTCTCACCTCAGTGCGTCCCGGAGCGCTGCCGGTGCCTTCGCTCCCGTTCCGATGTCTCAACACTGCCTCCCCCGGTCCTACGTCCCCAAGGATCTGCCATCGGCAAGGTACGTCTTCATTAGGCACGACAGCCATCGGTCCCCGCTGCAGCCCCCTTACGACGGGCCCTTCCGCGTCCTGGAGGCGGGGATAAGAACTTTGTGGTGGACATGGGGGGCAGGCCGGAGCGGGTCGCTATAGACCGTCTCAAGCCCGCTCACTTGGACGTTGGGGAGCCAATGCAATTGGCCCTACCCCCGCGGCGGGGACGCCCTCCTAGGTCGGCCCCGGCACCTGCCTCTGTTCCTGCTTCGGCCCCGCCTATGGCCCGGGTTTCGGCCCCATCTGTTTCCCCTCCTGTGAAGCGCAGCCGTTATGGCCGCAGGGTCCGCCCCCCGACTCGTCACTTGTTTTCCCCGTGACTTTGCACTATGTCATTGACTGTTCTGTTGTAGAGTCTATTTTTACGTTCATGACTTGCGCTTTTGCTGTTTTGCATTGTTTTGTGTAGGTGAATTCTGGGGGGGCCTGTGTGGTGACCCACATCTATATAACTAGAGACATTCACCTAAGAGGACAGTGTACCTTTAAGGGAAGAGGTGAGGGGTCAGATAATGCACTTCCGCTTCCGGTAAAAGTTCAGTGTCGTTGTCGAACATATGACATGCAAAGTTGGAGCTAGTAAACTACCTCGACTACGTCTACTCTCACGTCTCCTGTCTCGTTGTTTTCTAACTCCACAATATCAGATTTTCGCCCCTGGCATACATGGACTTTCATGGCTCTCATGAAAGTGTCTTTTATGGACTTTAAGGGGCTCACAGTGTTTAATTTTGATCTTCGGGGATTATGCATCACTGTAGATCATTAATTACATGAGCACACCTTTTGGATATTCTTACTCACACTGTGCTATATCTGGAAATGGGAACTCCTTTAATGACTAGTCATAGCATATTGCTCTCTCTGCGGGTGATGCTGTTTGAGAAATGGGTCGTTTTTATTTGGACATCTTTTGTTGTAATTCAGTGATGCTCAGCTTCCTCTGAGGGCCAGTCACAAATATGGATGGAAAGCTGCTATTGTGGAAGAATATTTTTTACCACCTAGTCATGGCAGTTCTACAGCTGTATTGGCATAACATTGGTTGAAAATGAATGGCTTTCTATAAAATTCAACTAGACTTAAAAAAAATGCCAACTGCCTGTTTGCTTTTAGGGTCAAGAGATCACAATCAGACTTGGTTCTTACACTATCATTCCACCAGCCTGTGGGTGTAGCATGAATATTTATTTAACCCACAGATGCTCTTGGCTTGAGCTTTTGCTTCTACATACTTCATCACAGGTAAAGATTGAGAAGTTTGCTTGTGTGTCTGTATTTGTGTGTGGGGGGGGGCAAAGGAGTAAATACAATTTATCACCCACTGAATTGCAAATTAGACAGTAATATAAAGTCAGACAGATCTTTCAATTTTTGTAACATGTACCTGATTATTACATAGAATTTCATAATAAGCAAAACAGATTTAAAGATGAATCTGTGAAAATCCGTGTCACCAGATTTTTAAGACAAATGCTTTCACTATGCTTTACACTGCAGAAGATATTGGAGTCTAATACTGGTAGATCATATTAATGAGAACCATTGTGTAAACAGCAAGAGTGGGACCACACTTAAGTGCAGATGTTGGAGAGAAAAAAAGAAATATACACTACCGTTCAAAAGTTTGGGATCACCCAAACAATTTTGTGTTTTCCATGAAAAGTCACACTTATTCACCACCATATGTTGTGAAATGAATAGAAAATAGAGTCAAGACATTGACAAGGTTAGAAATAATGATTTGTATTTGAAATAAGATTTTTTTTACATCAAACTTTGCTTTCGTCAAAGAATCCTCCATTTGCAGCAATTACAGCATTGCAGACCTTTGGCATTCTAGCTGTTAATTTGTTGAGGTAATCTGGAGAAATTGCACCCCACGCTTCCAGAAGCAGCTCCCACAAGTTGGATTGGTTGGATGGGCACTTCTTTGAGCAGATTGAATTTCTGGAGCATCACATTTGTGGGGTCAATTAAACGCTCAAAATGGCCAGAAAAAGAGAACTTTCATCTGAAACTCGACAGTCTATTCTTGTTCTTAGAAATGAAGGCTATTCCATGAGAGAAATTGCTAAGAAATTGAAGATTTCCTACACCGGTGTGTACTACTCCCTTCAGAGGACAGCACAAACAGGCTCTAACAGGTACTATTTAATGAAGATGCCAGTTGGGGACCTGTGAGGCCTCTGTTTCTCAAACTAGAGACTCTAATGTACTTATCTTCTTGCTCAGTTGTGCAACGCGGCCTCCCACTTCTTTTTCTACTCTGGTTAGAGCCTGTTTGTGCTGTCCTCTGAAGGGAGTAGTACACACCGGTGTAGGAAATCTTCAATTTCTTAGCAATTTCTCGCATGGAATAGCCTTCATTTCTAAGAACAAGAATAGACTGCCGAGTTTCAGATGAAAGTTCTCTTTTTCTGGCCATTTTGAGCGTTTAATTGACCCCACAAATGTGATGCTCCAGAAACTCAATCTGCTCAAAGAAGTGCCCATCCAACCAATCCAACTTGTGGGAGCTGCTTCTGGAAGCGTGGGGTGCAATTTCTCCAGATTACCTCAACAAATTAACAGCTAGAATGCCAAAGGTCTGCAATGCTGTAATTGCTGCAAATGGAGGATTCTTTGACGAAAGCAAAGTTTGATGTAAAAAAAATCTTATTTCAAATACAAATCATTATTTCTAACCTTGTCAATGTCTTGACTCTATTTTCTATTCATTTCACAACATATGGTGGTGAATAAGTGTGACTTTTCATGGAAAACACAAAATTGTTTGGGTGATCCCAAACTTTTGAACGGTAGTGTATATATATATTATAACATCTGCACTCAACTGTGGTCCCACTTTTATATATATATAAATCCAGTGAATCACGTATGGCATGGAACAGGCTTGTACTGTCTCATAAAGAATTTACTTGAATCACTGGATTATTTTGCTCCTTATTTGTTGAGCATTTTTCCTACCTTTGAGTGTTTCTTTTAACAAAGTTATTTATACATATACATCTGCACTCAACTGTGGTCCCATGGCAGCTGCCCACTGCTTTTATACAACAGGATGGGTTAGAATATATATAGATAGATAGATAGATAGATAGATAGATAGATAGATAGATAGATAGATAGATAGATAGATAGATAGATAGATAGATATAGATATAGATATAGATATAGATATAGATATATAGATAGATATAGATATACATATAAGTATAGATAGATAGATAGATAGATAGATAGATAGATAGATAGATAGATAGATAGATAGATAGATAGATAGATAGATATATGTGTGTGTTTGTGTGTGTGTATGTATGTATATGTATATATGTATATATGAGTATATGTGTGTGTATGTATATATATCAGTAGTAAAATGTGCAATCTATGTGTAACTGAAAAATATTTTATCATTTGCAAACCAGACATGTCCACATTGAATAACAAGAATGAATTGGCCAGCAATTGCAGACATAGATATGAGCACCTATTTGGGGTAAATCATGGGGTAAATCATGCCAATAGACAAATACCAACCCCCCCCCCATTGGACCGTTAGCGATCACGTGTTTTTTAATTTTTAAATGTCGCACTTCTCCCTTCCCCGTTGGACGTTGTGCACGTGATGTGCATGACGAGGCAGTAGATGGTACGTCCTTTCCCGAGCAGCTTTATTGACAGCTGATGATTGCTTGTAGCATGATGGCATGAAACAGGCTTGTACTGTCTCATAAAGAATTTATTTGACTCACTTGATTATTTTGTCGAGCACTTTCCCTACAGTTGAGTGTTTCTTTTAACAAGCTTATTTATATATATATATATATATATATATATATATATATATATATATATATATATATATATTTAAAAATTTTTTAACTCATCCTCATCCTATTGTATAGGAGTAGTGGGCAGCTGCCTTGCAGTACCCAGGGACCAACTCCAGTTATTTCTTTATATTGCCTTGGTGAGGGGCACAGACAGGAGTATTAACGCTAACATGCATGTCTTTTTTGATTGTAGGAGGAGACTGCAGAGGAAACCACGCAGATGTAGAAATGGACTGTATGAAGCAGAAATGCATGCATGTTCAAAAAAATGATCACATCCATTTACAAAATTAGGCAAGCCCAATAATGATTGTTGCAAGCAAGCATTGGGAAGATGTGGATGGTTTGAAATTTGATGTTCTCCCCATGTCTGCGTGGGTTTCCCCCCGGTGCTCTGGTTTCCTCTCACAGTCTAAAGACATGCAGGTCAGTTATCGGCCGTACTAATTTGTTCCTAGGTGTGAAAGCGTTTGTGTGTGTTTCTGTGTGTGTGTGTGTGTGTGTGTCAGCCCTGTGATGGCCTGGCGGCCTGTCCAGGGTGTCTCGCCTGCTGCCCAATGACTGCTGGGATAGGCTCCAGCATCCTGCAACCCCTGTTTGGGATAAGCGACTTGCATAATGGATGAAGATATATAAATCAATCAAGCCAAGTGCATTCACCACTGTCCTATATAACCTTCTACCCTCCTGCCTTCAAACCCAACCTTTAAGGACCACACACATCTGAATACCAATGCAAACACATGTTGCTTCACAATTGGCTCTCTGGTCAATGGCCCTTGCAGCCAGCTTCCTCTGACAACCATTTACAAAACAGAATTTGTCTTTGTGTATAATGAGAAAGGCTTGCTTCACCTAAAGTTGAGGTCGCCTAAAGGTACAAACACACACACACAAACACACAGCCTCTTTCTGTCTCTCTCACTCTCTCTCTCTCTCTCTCATGCACACAAACATGCACAGACACACACGCGCGCACACGCAGAAACTTGAATATAGAACATATGGCTATCTGGTTATATGTTGGGAGATGCAGAATTGCTGATATTGAGCACAAGGTCATCAATTACCTGAAGGTATAACATCATAAGATGTTTCTCAGAGACAACTGGGGGTGAAAGATAGTGTCAGTAAAGTACAGTAGCCAGCAGGATAAGGGAATTAGTGCATTAAATCATAATATAATCACTGGTGGGAATTTCACCCCATCTTATCCATGTCAGGTTGTGTCTTAAGTGTTGAGTGTTTTGGTCAAGGACACTTAGCATGAGCTGAGTTTGACTCTTGAGACCAACTTTATGCCACAAAGAAAGGAGTAGTGATTCAACAATAGTAGAAGGATGGGTGGAAAGACAGAAAAGTGGTTGAGGTGGGTAAAGAGATATAAAAAAAGCATAGAAAAAGGAGAGTTGGACTGTTAAAGTAGATGAGAAGAGGGAGGAGCAGACAGAACTCAGAGGGGCAGAAGACAAGAGCGTTAATGTAGAGGGAATTATTATAAATGAGAATATTCTTCTTTCAGCTTATTCCCTGTTATTCCCTGTTTCTCAGTGGTCACCACAGTGGATTTTACAGTTTCCATTGGTACCCTGTGAGGGCACAGCACCAATGGCAGCCATTGTTAACCCAGGCCTTGACCGATCTGGTATGGAGCCTCAACCAATCCGGTATGGTCTTGTCAATCCACATACTGATTTGGCAAAATTTTATGTCGGATGTCCTTCCTGACACAACCACTAACCATATGGACGGGGGCACAGGTAAAGTGCTGGATGCCATCCCAGTATTCATGGACTTGCACCCATGCCTGTCACTGCTGTTGATAGAAGGGAATGGGGAGAAGAAATAGTAACTGTTTTGTGTTATAATAATGAGATTAAAGGGGAGATAATGTAAACATCACAGGTCCAGATCATAAAATCCAGTACTTGTTGGAAAAATATTAAATAGGATCAAACCTTGAACTGCTTCAAATTTTTTTAGATCTCATCTCCCTTTTGTTGTTGTTGTTTTTTAACTTCTTCATGACTTGGTCATAACATGACGCCTCCATGTTAAAGAATTGCAAATGTGAGAGAAGGTTCATGCACCCATCTCATATCGGTTAGGACATAACAAACAACAATCCATGAGTACAGCTGTCTCCATTGTGACCTTATTCTCAGTCTACTCACCATCCCCCAGCCGGGGAAGAAGAAACTGAAATACTGACAATTCTTTTGGGAGGGATTGATGACTGAACTGAGAAGGAATGTTTTTTGGGGTTTTTGTTTTTTTTTTTGGTCTGCTATTGAATTATTCAGACCAGGACTTCTTGGGAATTCAGTCAGCTAGCCAGCCAAACACAGTGAGCCGGAGTTTCCCCAAACTGTTAACAACATGAAATTTTTCTTGTTCCACATCACAGAGGTCTACTGATCTACTGATGGACTGTATTATACCCCACCTCCCTCACACCATGTTTTATTCCCTTTTTATTTTCAAGTCTCAAGATAACAAGGAACTGATATGTCCTTTTGTCAACATGGTGTTGTAGTTTGACATGCAGGGTTTGTTGGCTAAGTGAATCTTTGGCCTGCCATGTGAGGGAAACCTCTCTGATACTGTTATTTCATTTGCAAAGGAAGCGCTCAACACCAATGTGACCATCCCACTTCGATCTCTTTAACCCTCAGTTACAGGGTCGGCGCTAGGGGGTGGGGGCTTGGGGGGCTTAAGCCCCCCCCCCAAGAAAGGCGATAGCACCCCCATAGCACCCTGAAGAAATGTTGTAACTTCTTCACATATTTCATTTTTTCACTGAATAAAATTAATTGTTCGACTGTGTGACATTATCTGGCTGTCACACAGTTGAACAATTAATTTCATTCAGTGAAAAAATGAAATGTGTGAAGAAGTTGAAAAATAAATGAATAAATCAATGTACAATATAAATTAATTATAAATCAAATTAATTGTTCAACTGTGTGACATCTGGTCATTACCGGTCATCTATTAATAGGACCAGTCTGATCCTATTAATAGATGACTGATAATACATTATTTATGGTGTGTTTGCTAACACCCCCACACATTTTAGTTACCACGCTTAAAGTGGCAGGTATGGTTGGCTAGATCATTTCTTGGTCTCCAAATAGCTACATTCTGTGGATAATCAACCTGCAATGGTTGGTAGCGAGTCTAATGAAACAATTTTAAAGACGGGAGATCAGCTAGAGCAGGAGGAGAATCAGTTTGACGATTCTACGGCTAATGTGGATGCTAATGTGGATGTTAGCCAACAACCACAGGAAGGGCCAAGACGTCCAATTCTTAAAGCATACTGATCACAGACATTTGGGACTCAGCAAGAGTTTCAGTAGAAGCTGGTTCGAGCAATATGTCTGGCTGGAATATAGTGTCACCAAAGATGCAGCTTTTCGTTTTGCAAGCAGGCATTTTTTACCATCAGGTCAACACAGATTTCATTCCAAGTCATCATTCACCATCAAGGGCTTCCAAAACTGGTGGAAAGCTACAGCCAAGTTTAAGGTTCGTAACGAAAGTGCAGGGCACACATTTTTAATGGAGGCATGGACAGAATTCAAAATGAAGCAGGAAAGCGGCTCTAAAATAGTGAACATGCTTGATAAGTGACATTTGGCATTTGTCAAGGAAAATCGGCACTACATGAAGGCTGTAGTGGAGAGTTTGCGTTACACAGCATGCCAAGGCATTGCTCAGCGTGGCCACGTGAGCGGTCATTCAATAGCGGGATTTCATTTAACTGCTGCATATAATCAGTATGTTTGACAGTACAGTAGCCAAAAAGATGGCCAACAGCCCATCAAATGCCAAATACACACACGACGATATTCAAAATGAGATTTTTTTTCTGTAATGGCAGATAAGTTGAGAAAAGAAATCCATAATAAAGTAGGGAAGGCAGAGTACTTTGCACTCGTGGTAGATGAAAGTAAAGACATGAGTAAGAAAGAGAAAATTTCTGTCGTGGTACGTTATTTGAACAAAGAGGCTATGCATGAGGAATTCCTCATTTTACCCCGGCTGACGGATAGGATGCAGACTCCCTACTAAACAGTATTGTAGCGAATTCGGGGGGCAACCACAGGACCTGCCGCAGCCGGGGCACGAACCCGTGTCGCTAACCACTCGACTAATGGTCTGACCCGTTAGCCAGTGGCCAACATGTCTACTTATCCATGCACGTTACAGTATCAAGAATACTCTGTCAGCGCAACATTGATCTCAATGCATGTATCGGGCAGTGTTATGATGGCGCGGTCATAATGTCAGGATGTAACAGCAGGGTGCAAGAAAAGCTTCGTAAAGGGGTGCCACAAGCACTTTACATACACTGCCACGCTCATAGGCTTAATTTCGTGTTGGTGGATTGCATAAACAATGTGAAAACTGCAGCTGAGTTTGCAAATGCTATATAATTTTTTTCTTTGGGTCCATTGTGCATGATACCTTTATGAAAAAGCAAAAAGAACTTTAACCAAAAGTGCAGCCTATAACGCTTAAGAAGTTATCTGACACATGGTGGGCATGCCAGTATTCCACACTCTGTGCCATCAAGAAAGCTCTTCCATTCATCCGAGCTACCCTGCTAGACATGATCAACCAGTGGAACCCATGCAGGAAGGCCGAGGCAAGGGCTATATGTGCTATCATAGACCAGCAATTTGTTAATATGAAGGCAATGTTGGCCACAAGAGAATTTCTAAACTCTCTTCTTACTCACAGGACTGAGCAGAGTATTAGATTTGCTGGACAGAGGCCATATGAGTGTGATAATAAATCAAGTAAATATCTTGGGAGACTAGTGAACGGGAAGACTGATTCCCAAAAAATTCCATCAATAAAACACCCAAATGGACATAATAAATTTAATTAAAGTAATATCAATACAGTCTTAAGGAATTTCTGTAGTCAGATATACACTAGTGAAGACCACCTCATGAGTACAGGTTTTGATTGATAGATTTATGTCTAAGCTTACTGTGCCTAAGCTAACAGATGAACAACAAACAAAAGGACTAAACTAACCAAGTACAAAGCAGGAGTTTTTGGAGGCACTGCAGACCCTACAGTCAGGAAAGGCCCCAGGCCCTGATGGCCTTAGCTGTGAATTTTATAAAGAATTTAAGTCAGAACTTATGGGTCCTTTTTTGATTATGCTAAATTAATCATTTGATAAAGGCTCCTTACTAGATCCCTCAACGAAGCTGATATTAGCCTCATACTTAAAAAGGGGAAGCCGGCTGATGAATACCCATCATATCACCCCATTAGCCTCTTAAATGTCAATTTTAAAATACTATCTAAAATACTAGCAGGACGCCTCCATTCTCCTGTGCATTATCAGTATTGATCAGGCAGAATTTGTTATTGGTAGGAATTCTTGTGATAATATGAGAAGGCTGTTAAATGTTATTTAGTTATCACGTCAGCAAGTTTGGTGATAAGTCTAGATGCAGAAAAGGGCAGAAACGGTCTCAGTCCGCGGTGGCGTAGCGGTCTAAGCATCGGCTTGGTGTCGATGCAGTTGCCCACTGGGGACTGGGGTTCGCGCCCCGGTCTCGTCAGATCCGACTACGGCCGGACTCGATGAAGCAGCAATCATTGGCAACGCTGTCTTCGGGAGGGGGGCGGAGTCGGCTTGTGTTCGTCATGTGAATGCGTCTCTGTGTGTGTCGGAAAAATAGTGGTTCGGCTTGGATTCGCCTTGTCACGAAAGTGGGGAGGCGCTTTCCTTCGAGACTGCCGGCCGGAGAGATGCTGTTGGCGAACGCATGCAATACGAGGGTGGGTGTTTGAATTAAAATAGGGATCAATTGGCCACTAAAAAAAAATTGGGAGAAAAAAGGGAAAATAAAGAAATAAAGAAATAAATTTTTAAAAAAGAAAAAGAAAAGGCCTCTGACAGAGTTGAATGGCATTTTCTCTTTTCTGCTCTTAAGCACTTTTGGGCTTGGAGACACATTCTGCAGTTGGGTTAAGTTACTATATAACACATCAATTGCTGTGGTTTGGCTCAATGGCCAATCCTCTTCCTACGTCCCCTTGGACAGGGGGAGCAGGAAGGTGTGTCCATTGTCCCCACTGCTGTTTACAATAGTCATCAAGCCCCTTGCGGACGCTATAAGGAACAGCCCAGAAATCACTGGAATCTCTGTTGGTGAAAAAGATCACAAAATAGCTCTACTAATGATATCTTACTTTTTATAACTAACCCAAAGACATCTATACTAGCTATTTTGGAGGTAATAAATCAATTTAATGGATTTTCAGGGTAAAAAAAAATATTGTTTCAAAGTCAGAAGATTACACCCAGCTTAGACACATGATAAATCTGGCAGAAATGTGCTCAAAATGTCAAGTGGGGGTGGGAAGATATAGGCATTATATCAGGTCATGTATCCATATTGAAGAGTACTGGGGTAACATTTTTGGTAAACTTAATTTTTAATGTCTAAATGTCTAACTTGATACTGAACCTCAGGTTTTGCTCCTTGGTTTACCCAGCCCTAATCTAACATTTACTGCCTAAAAGTGTGTGTGTGTGTGTGTGTGTGTGTATATACACTACCGTTCAAAAGTTTGGGATCACCCAAACAATTTTGTGTTTTCCATGAAAAGTCACACTTATTCACCACCATATGTTGTGAAATGAATAGAAAATAGAGTCAAGACATTGACAAGGTTAGAAATAATGATTTGTATTTGAAATAAGATTTTTTTTACATCAAACTTTGCTTTCGTCAAAGAATCCTCCATTTGCAGCAATTACAGCATTGCAGACCTTTGGCATTCTAGCTGTTAATTTGTTGAGGTAATCTGGAGAAATTGCACCCCACGCTTCCAGAAGCAGCTCCCACAAGTTGGATTGGTTGGATGGGCACTTCTTTGAGCAGATTGAGTTTCCGGAGCATCACATTTGTGGGGTCAATTAAACGCTCAAAATGGCCAGAAAAAGAGAACTTTCATCTGAAACTCGACAGTCTATTCTTGTTCTTAGAAATGAAGGCTATTCCATGCGAGAAATTGCTAAGAAATTGAAGATTTCCTACACCGGTGTGTACTACTCCCTTCAGAGGACAGCACAAAGCGGCTCTAACAAGAGTAGAAAAAGAAGTGGGAGGCCGCGTTGCACAACTGAGCAAGAAGATAAGTACATTAGAGTCTCTAGTTTGAGAAACAGACGCCTCACAGGTCCCCAACTGGCATCTTCATTAAATAGTACCTGTTAGAGCCTGTTTGTGCTGTCCTCTGAAGGGAGTAGTACACACCGGTGTAGGAAATCTTCAATTTCTTAGCAATTTCTCGCATGGAATAGCCTTCATTTCTAAGAACAAGAATAGACTGTCGAGTTTCAGATGAAAGTTCTCTTTTTCTGGCCATTTTGAGCGTTTAATTGACCCCACAAATGTGATGCTCCAGAAACTCAATCTGCTCAAAGAAGTGCCCATCCAACCAATCCAACTTGTGGGAGCTGCTTCTGGAAGCGTGGGGTGCAATTTCTCCAGATTACCTCAACAAATTAACAGCTAGAATGCCAAAGGTCTGCAATGCTGTAATTGCTGCAAATGGAGGATTCTTTAACGAAAGCAAAGTTTGATGTAAAAAAAATCTTATTTCAAATAAAAATCATTATTTCTAACCTTGTCAATGTCTTGACTCTATTTTCTATTCATTTCACAACATATGGTGGTGAATAAGTGTGACTTTTCATGGAAAACACGAAATTGTTTGGGTGATCCCAAACTTTTGAACGGTAGTGTATATATATATATATATATATATATATATATATATATATATATATATATATAGCTTAGGTAGATTGATAATATGCCACCTACAATTGTGGGTTGGCATAAATTGATATTTGAGCTAATACCAATGAAATATCTAATATAGAGATATACATGTAAAATGGGTTATTTTTTTAAGACTTGGAAACCCTTCTTTAGTTATGCTGGTAAAAGACTCATGAATATTGTATTAAAGGGACTGACAAAGATTGCAGTATTTAAAACTGGCAAAGTGACACTTTTGGGTCATAAAGTGGTATAGTATTTATTTGTTGATTGATTTTTATTTATTCATTTCTGGGTTTTGCTTTCAATTTTTTTCCCTTCTTTTCCTTCCAGATGTTTAGTTGCTGTGTCACTGTTGATTGCAATGGACTGAGTGTTTTCTTATACATTCATAGACGCTATAACATTTTCCACAACATATTAATGTGATTGTTTGCAATCCTAGTATGCATGTCATGTATCAGGGTTGTAAGTTAGATGTTTGGTTCTGGTGGCTACTGTGTATTGTTGGATTTGTCTCTTTGTGTTTAAAGGCATGATGAAAATATTGTTGAAAAAAGGATGGAGAGTGCTCAAATGATGTAAATTTACTGGAAAACGTAAAATGCTGGGAGAACATGTGAAACAAACAATATGGGGACCCACTGCTTTGTAGTGCCTCTAGTGGCAAAAACTACACTGGTTACCTACGTTGGTTAATGCCTTTGCTCTTTCCCAGAGTAATGTGGTGAGGTATTTGGAGCGTCATTCATGTCCATGAAGGATGCTCATTCTCTTAAAAAAATTGTCAAAATCTGGGTAATCAAGGAGAGATGTATTGAACAGCCATCTGTTTTGGGAAATGAAAGATGTGGACAGAGTTGTGATACAAAAAAAAAAATCTGAAAGTGAATCTATACAGTAAATATGAAAACCTGCTAGAGGAGCTTTGGAATTCCACTTAAAATAGGTCTGAGTTGAAGTACCGATTGTGTCAGTAAAGTGGGTCACAGTGAATGTGGATTGAGGGATTTATGGTGCTCTCTGTCAGGCCAATGCTTTCCTCTGACAGGAGCCTATAATGAGCTTCTTTGCCACTGCCCACAGCTGAGTCTCAAATTATGCACTGGTATACACATGCACAACAGCTCGGCATGGAGCAGCCTGGACTCACTGGACTCATTCTAAAATAAATCAAATTCTCCTCATTACAAAGTCTGATTTTGTAAAGCTTTGATAAAGGTTGGGGTGGAAGAAAGGCAATGCACACCACTTTTGTTTCCAAATATAATGTGTTTAAATGCAAGGTATGACCTGATTATGCAGTTATAGAGTGCTTTGAGTGGTCGGTAGACTAGAAAAGCGCGATATAAAAATGCAGTCCATTTATTTATACACCTAATTTTTTAGCCTAAGCATAAGGTTTATTTCCCTTATGCTAAGAAACGAGTTCCTCTCAAGTGGTATTAACAACAACTATCCTACCCATTTACCCATTTGTTTTTTCTTACCAGAGTGACAGCTGGTAAAAAAAAAAAAAAATTTATAATGGTAGTAATAAAACAGTAACGAGAAAAAATATGTACAGGTCAGCTTACAGAGTCGTTTATTTGAAACCAAACTTGTGTGCCTTATAAATGTGGTCATGGGAGTGTCTCACGCGCACACACACACACACACACACACACACACACACAAACACACACACACACACACACACGCTAAATTTTAAACTCATCCATTATCCATTATCCCTCAGGGTTGTAGCAGCTTCATAATCAAATCCAGTCATCTCACCCACATACTCTTGGCACATCTGTGGCTTTCCTGTATCACACTGGAATATCTTGCCCAATAGAGACCATGGCTGCAGGCACTGTTGGGCATATTGCCAAATCATTAACAGCAACATGGGAAAAAGACGAATGAACAGCTTCAGATTTACTCCAGAATTTTAACTAAACCTTGCAACACTGACACAAATAAGCCACACTCGAAAATCTACCATAACACTAACATGTTTAAAGCCACTACACTCATACATAAATTAACTGTTTGCAAAATGAAAAAAATGGTATAATAATACATAATGCAGTGCTTAGTGCTGTTGGCTCACAGCGAGAAGGTTCTGGGTTCGATTCCCAGCCAGCCAGCCAGCCAAGGTCTTTCCTATGTGGAGTTTGCATGTTCTACCTGTGTCTGTGTGAGTTTCCCCCAAACACATGTAAGTCAGGGGAATCAAAGATACTTATTTGTCCATAGGTGTGAATGTGTGCATAAATGTGCCTGTGTCTGGCCTGTGATGGACTGGTGACTTGTCCAGGGTGTTTCCCCACCTTGCACCCAATGAGCGCTGGGACGGGCTCCAGCACACTGCGATCCTGATTAGGATAAACTACTTTGAAAGAAAAAAAAGATTGTTGCTGTGAAGCACCAGTCAGTACTGAGTAATATTCTCTACTTCCTCCCAAATCCAACAACTCACTAAGAGCAAAATAGAGCAGCTTTGATGCAATATGCAAAAGACAATGCTCGATTAATACAAAAGACAGTTGATTGTTGAAGAAAGAGGGAAATGGTGAAAAGGTGCTATTGAAGAAAGTGTACAGATACATACTGCACTGAGGGACATGAGGGTGAGGATTTTTTATTGTTTTCCTCAAACTTGAATCCAACCTGCATAAGTGCCTTCTGTGGATTTCATTTTGTGGGAGATCACGCTTCACGCCATAGGCGTAGAAACCATAGGCACACATACATACATCTACTGCAAGAGGTTTGTCTTGCTCACAGGCAAGTTAGCTACGTCTTGTCTAGTTTCCCACTTTTATGAAACGTTGAGGAACTCATCTTGAAATTTTTTTGGACTTTGCTGTTGAAAAATACCAGTAAAAAAAGAAGGCAGGATTTGGAGAACTTTTGCAAAAGGCCAATTGGGTTGGAATCCAGCTCAACTTACAAGTAGGCACATTTCAGTCATTTTCTCATGCTAAATTAAGTTTTGTTGTTGATTTAGGTTAAGGCGGATTAATAATAATGAACAACAGCTTTCAATAGCAAAATCGTTTGGTGTGAAAGTCATTTTACAGCATTAGGGTGGCTACAAGTCCACATTAAGGTGGATACAATGGTGTGCAAATGAACATTGTACTTTCACCTTATAAAAAGTCCACTTCTATACCAACATGAGAATGACTGAAGGTGTGTCAGGCCTTTAACAAAAGTAAAGGACAAGAATTCCTGTGGCAGAAAGAGATACTTATGCTGCATTCCAAACAACTTGGAAGTCAAGATTTTCCCGACCTTCTACTAGAAAAAGTACAATGGAACGCCATTCAGAGTTGGAGTTCCTACTTGTAAACTGGGTGCAAATCCATCTACCCCGGCTTCATGGAGAAGTGGTTGTCTGATGTCACACAACAATGGCAGCACCAATGGAGGCACACAGTGTAAATGGTAAGTCATCAACTAAAAGGCAACGTAAAGTAAATATGCTTGTTCTTATTAAAGTAGTACATACTATGATATATTAAAATCTCTTCTGCATGTAAATTGATGTCAAAATGTCACCAGTGTTATTAGGTAGCTGGTTACGGTAAATAAGCTCTGAAAGTTATCTTCTCTGCACAAAAGTCATTCCTCTGTCTTGTCTATATATGCCAGGAAGCGGCACTGCTGACAGTTCAATTGTCTATACACTTGCCAAAAAAAAGCACATTTGTCATGGTCATCCAGTTTTTGTTCTTTGTTTTTTTTTTTTTTTTTACATCTGGCATCGTGCACATGGAATGCTTGGAGGTCCGAAATTGGAAATTTCAACTGGGAAATTCCGTCCTGGGACTTTGAATGGAACGCAGCATTATCTTGTCTGATGCAGCAACTTGAAGATCTACACTGAGCAAATTTGAGAGGTGACAAATTTGAACATAAGATACATTAATTTTTATAGGTCATTTGAGTGATTGAGAGAAAGAAAACCTTTATTCCTGCTATTCCCGGCAATCGGGAGACCGATGCAGGGCTAAGTACAGGCAGATCCAGCTCGGTGTCATATACCTGGAATTGGTTCAGCTCATCAGCTTATAGCTCAACAGACACAAACAGGACTTTATTCTGATTTTTAACTCAAAAGAATCACAAGTCTGTCTGCTTGATGGAAGATTTGTCCAAATCAGCTTGATACATGAGAATATATCAGTAAAAGTAGAATTTATTTATTGAAATAACCAGAAAGGATGTGATCTATACAACGCTGGCTTTGACATGCTCCACCGATCACTGGGAAGTGGCCAATTATTTTTGTTTTCACCAATTTTTAGCATGTCATTCAAATAATATTTAGATTAATTACGGGAATCTACTGGGATGCAATTCTTGCAGTGATTGTCATTAAAATAAGGAGGTGGAAGCCTCCATTCTTCCAATGCACCATCTATGGTCACTGTCCACAATGAAACTGTCTCCAGTCTCAATAGTGTTGTTGTATGAGAGCCAATAGTCCTATTACGCTGTGACATATCCACCAGACAGATGCTTCCTACTATTGTATGGTGGACATAATTTAGTCAGCCAAATGGCTTTCCGATGAATCTCGTGAATTTAAAAAATGTTTCACTATATATAAAAGTGTCCTCAATAGCTTCATATGCTGATGTAATGAGCAATTGGTCACAACTTTTTCTGTGAATCACAACGTGTATAGTTTGGGTCATACAGATACTAAGGGGTACATATTTATATAATAGCAAGAGTGTTCTTTTATTTTACCACTTTATTATTAATCCCCATGAGGCAATTCTTCCTCTGCATTTAACTCATCCTAGCTGTGTAGCTAGGAGCAGCAGGCAGCCGCCGTGCAGCACCCGGGGACCTACTCCAGTTCGTCTTGCCATGCCTCGGTCAAGGGCACAGACAGGAGTACTAACCCTAACATGCATGTCTTTTTTGATGAAGTGAAACTGGAGCACCCAGAGAAAACCCACTGTAGGCACGGGAAGAACATGCAAACTCCACACAGAGGACAACCTGGGATGACCCCCAAGGTTGAGCAACCCTGGGGTTCGAACTCAGGACTTTCTTGCTGTGAGGTGACAGCACTAACCACTGGGCCATCGTGCCGCAAAAGAGATCATGAAGACGATATCCCTTCATGTTCATTAAGACAGTATCACACACACATACACACACACACACACACACACACACACACACACACACACACACACACACACACACACACACACACAGACTAAAGGTGTCTGGAGCGAGCCAGAGTGTACTGCACCTCCTCTTTCGTGCCAATGTTAAGTACTTCCTCTCAGCTTGGCGTGTTAATGTCTATCTAACTGAAAGGTCACACCAGTTGACTCACAGACATATAAACATTTCCTAAGAATCAGGTAGCATCTTTAAATCCAGTATGAGTTTTTTTATATAAAGTGATAATCAGACAGACGGAAGAAAAAACTGCAGACCCCACACCCACATTAAACCAGATACCCCAGGATCCCTATATCCAAACTGTACACTATACAGTGCAGTAACCCCTTTTCCCACTGTGGTTGTCAGAACAGCAGTTTGTGTGTGTGTGTGTGTGTGTGTGTGTGTGTGTGTGTGTGTGTGTGTGTGTGTGTGTGTGTGTGTGTGTGTGTGTGTGTGTGTGTGCTTGTTTTGAATGCATTCACAATTAAAACAAAAATTGCGGCTTGCTTTTTTGGTATAATGTGCTGTTTCAATGCATCATTTATATATATATATATATATATATTGTGGCGGACACTAAGGGCTATGCCTCTCACCCAGCAGGACTGTAAACTGGGGCGTGGTTTACGTTCCCGGGCTCGCCGGTGCAGGGTTGTTCCTGCTGCAGTTGGTTTTCGGAGTTGAGGAATAAACATCAAACTCGCCTTCGTCTGCTGTGTTTTTCCTCATCCTGCCACATTGGTGACCCCGAATTGAACATGTTTGGAGCAGATGAGGAGTGTGAATCCACTTCGGCCACGCCGCCCCGACTTTCACAGCCGGCCGTTCTCGCCGCGGCTGTGAAGCTCCCAGAGTTCTGCCAGAGCGACCCGGCCTCGTGGTTCCAGCATGTCGAGGCGCTGTTCCACCTGCGTGGAATCTCCGCGGACGACCCCAGATACTATTTGATCGTCGCTGCGCTGGACCAGCAGTCCACACGCCGGGCCATGCAGCTGTTGCGCGCCCCTCCGCAACACGATAAATACGTCGCCCTCAAACATCTTCTGCTCCGGAGGTACAGCCTATCTGCCGCGGAGAGGGCAGATAGAATCCTTTCCCTATCCGGTTTGGGCGACGGGACGGCTGTGGATCTCATGGACAATATGCTGTCGCTGCTAGGCTCAGACGAAGGTGGGTTCCTTTTCCCGCACGTTTTCCTTCGCCAGCTCCCGTCTCCTGTGCGCGCGGCTTTGGCTAACTCCCCGTGTCTGGCCGCTGGTGACTGCCGAGGTTTGGCTGAGGAGGCCGATCGGGTCCTGCTGGCTACCAGACGGCTCTCTGTGCAGAGTGTGGCATCGGGGCCTCTGCAGCCGACGTCGGATGACGCGGACCCGGCAGTGGTGGCTGAAGTGACTGCCCGGAGACGGCGCGGGAGAGGCCTCTGTTTCTTCCACCAGCGGTTCGGCGGCAAGGCGAGGCGCTGCGTCCCTCCGTGCACGTTTGAGACGGCGGGAAACTCCAGGGCCAGCGCTCAGTAGCAGCTGTGGGCGCTGGCGGACGTAGTGAGCTGCTCTTCATTAAGGACACGATGTCAGGAAGACGGTTTCTGGTGGACTCAGGCTCGCAAAAGAGCCTACTCCCTCCTGCTAAGACAGACAGGTCGGCCGAGGGCGGCGGCCCACATTTAAGTGCAGCTAACGGTTCGTCCATTGCGACGTTTGGCACAAGGTTGGTGACTGTTTGCTTCCACGGGCGCCATTTTGAGTGGGACTTTGTAGTCGCCGCCATTACTGTTCCTATTATCGGCGCGGATTTTCTGTGTGCTAATGGTCTGCTGGTTGATGTTGTAAACCGCCGTTTAATTGATGCTGTGTCTTTGTCCACTGTTCCGTGCGAGACAGGGGGAGCCGGGCCGTTAACACACGCTAACTTTTTAGCATTAGGGGATGTTTTTCAGCGTTTGCTGGCGGATTTTCCATCGGTGACTACGCCTGCCTTTTCCACCGCGGTTACTAAACACGGGGTAGAACATTTCATTCCCAGTCTGGGACCGCCAGTTTTTGCGCGCGCGCGCGGCGCCTCGACGGGGTAAAATTGGCTATAGCTAAGGAGGAGTTCGCCATCATGGAGCGTCTGGGTATAGTGAGGCGTTCCAACAGCCCGTGGGCCTCGCCGCTTCACATGGTGCCCAAGGCGGATGGGGCGTGGCGGCCTTGCGGCGACTTTCGCCGCCTGAACAACGTCACCGCCAATGACCGCTATCCCATCCCACACATACAGGACTTTTCCATACGCCTGGCAGGTACCACTATTTTCTCTAAGGTGGACCTGGTGCGCGGCTATCATCAGGTTCCCGTGCGCGCAGAGGACGTGCCCAAGACCGCAGTGATCACCCCATTTGGGCATTTTGAGTTCATGCGCATGCCTTTTGGCTTGAAGGGGGCAGCGCAAACCTTTCAGAGGCTGATGGACTCGGTGTTGCGTGACCTTGCTTTCGTGTTCGTTTATCTCGACGACATATTAGTGGCCAGTCCGTCAGCTGAAGAGCACCTGGTGCACCTGAAACAGGTTTTCCGTCGTCTGGACGAACACGGCCTGATAGTCAACCCGGCCAAGTGTCAGTTTGGACTGCCGGTGATTGACTTCTTGGGTCACCGCATTTCGCCGCAAGGCGCGGTCCCGTTGCCTTCTAAGGTGCAAGCGGTGGCGGAATTTCCCTGCCCAGTCTCTGTTAAGGCATTACAGGAATTCTTAGGCATGGTGAATTTCTATAACCGTTTCCTCCCTCGCGCTGCCCACCTCCTTCAGCCACTTTACGAAGCCCTGCGGCTTAAGAAGGCTAACGACCCTGTCGACTGGACTCCCGAACGGGTCCAGGCCTTTGACGGAGCTAAGTGCGCCCTGGCTAACGCTGCCCTCCTCGCCCATCCCACACCCACGGCGTCCATAGCTTTAACAACCGATGCGTCCGACATAGCCGTGGGGGCTGTGGTTGAACAGCGTGTGGCGAATGCGTGGCAGCCACTCGCATTTTTTAGCCGCAAACTGCGAGATAGCGAGCGCAAGTACAGCGTTTTTGACCGGGAGTTGCTGGCACTGCACCTTGCAACCCGGCATTTCCGCTTCCTGCTGGAGGGTCGCCCATTCACGGCTTATGTGGATCATAAACCGCTGACTTTCGCCATGTCCAAGGTGACTGAGCCGTGGTCTGCTCGTCAGCAGCGCCACCTAGCGGCAATCTCCGAGTTCACAACGGACATTCAGCATGTGGCCGGGAAGTCCAACCCTGTTGCTGATTGTCTGTCCGCGTGTGCTTGTGTGTCCTGTGCACCTCGGTGTGGATTTCTCCGCTATGGCTGCCGACCAGCCCAGCGACCCGGACATCGTTGCCCTTAGGTCAACGCGTACCGGCCTCAAGCTAGAGGACGCTGTGATGCAGGAAGGCAGTCCTGCCCTCCTCTGCGATGTCTCCACCGGCCGTCCCCGCCCCGTTGTTCCAGTGGTCTTGGCGCCGTCGAGTTTTCGATTCGATTCACTCCCTCTCGCACCCTGGAGTTCGGGCGTCGGTGAAGTTGGTCGGTTCCAAGTTCGTTTGGCCTGGCCTCCGCAAGGACGTCAAGGGGTGGGCAGCTGCATGTGTAGCGTGCCAGCGCGCTAAGGTCCACCAGCACACCAAATCGCCCCTCGAACCGTTTCCGATCCCGGCCAGACGTTTCGACCACGTGCATGTGGACCTGTTGGGCCCTCTACCTTCTTCACAGGGTTTTACGCACCTGCTCACAATGGTAGATCGGACCACCAGGTGGCCAGAGGCTGTCCCTCTGTCCTCCACAACATCCTCGGATGTCGCACGCGCTTTTCTGTCCTCCTGGGTCGCCAGTTTCGGCACTCCGTCAGATATCACCTCAGACAGGGGCCCCCAGTTCGTGTCAGAGCTCTGGTCGGCACTTGCGCGATCCTTGGGTGTGCAGGTACACCGCACTACCGCGTACCACCCTCAGGCTAACGGCTTGTGTGAACGTTTTCACCGGTCGCTCAAGGCAGCGCTGCGTGCTGCGCTCTCGGATGGTAACTGGGTGGATCGTTTACCTTGGGTTATGCTCGGGTTGCGTTCGGCTCCTAAGGAGGACCTCGACGCTTCGCCCGCTGAGCTGGTGCTCGGTCAGCCGCTCCGCGTCCCTGGGGAATTTTTGCCTGGGAGTTCCGCTCCTCGACCCCGTCCGGTCGTTTATACTTTTTTGTCCAACAGCACTCGGGTTCCAGGCCCCGTTCACCACTGTTTTCCACGGTCGTTCGTGCCTGCGGAGCTCATGTCGGCTCGTTTTGTTTTTGTACGGCATGATGCTCACCGCTCGCCCCTCCAACCCCCATACGATGGCCCATTTCGGGTTCTTGAGACGGGTCCTAAGGGTTTTGTGCTGGATATGGGTGGGCGTAGGGAGCGTGTCACGCTTGATAGGCTTAAACCGGCGCACAGGGTGGCAGGCGAAGTTGTGTTTCCGGCCCAGGTTCCCCGTCGGGGTCGTCCTCCTTCCAGTGTCTTCACGGGTTCAGCATTCTGCTTCTCAGCCGGCTTTGGACTGTGTTTCACCTACTGTTTCGACTGAGGGACGGCGCAGCCGTTATGGCAGGCTGCTTAAGCCTCCAGTGAGACACTAATTTTCTTTCCAGGAGTCCCTTCTGGGTGTTCGGGGGGGGGGGGGGCTGTGTGGCGGACACTAGGGGCTATGCCTCTCACCCAGCAGGACTGTGAGCTGGGGCGTGGTTTAGGTTCCCGGGCTCGCCGGTGCGGGGTTGTTCCTGCTGCAGTTGGTTTTCGGAGTTGAGGAATAAACATCAAACTCGCCTTCGTCCGCTGTGTTTTTCCTCATCCTGCCACTATATATATATATATATATATATATATATATATATATAGTTTTCATTTATTTTCTTTAAATATATATTCTATTCCTTTCTTTGCACCTGGAACGCTTGGAGGTCAGAAATTGGAAATTTCAACTGGAAAATTACGACCTTGGACGTTGAATGGACCGTAGCATATCTTGTCTGATGCAGTAACTTGAAGATCCACACTGAGCAAATCTGAGTGAGTTGACAAATTTGGACATACGATCATTTTTATAGGCCATTTGAGTGACTGAGGCAAAGAAATCCTTTATTCCCGCTATTCCTGACAATCAGGAGCTTGATGCAGGGCTAAGTACAGGCAGATCCAATTTGATGTCTTAAACTTGGAATTGGTTCATCTCATCAGTGTATAGCTCAACAGACACAAACGGGACTTTATACTGATCCCCCTCCTTTTTCACCCCAGCTGTATCCGGCCAATTACCCCACTCTTCTGAGCCGTCACGGTGGCTGCTCCACCCCCTCTGCCGAGCCGGGGAGGGCTGCAGACTACCACATGCTTCCTCCAATACATGTGGAGTTGCCAGCCGCTTCTTTTCACCTGACAGTGAGGAGTTTCGCCAGGGGGACGTAGCGTTTGGGAGGATCACGCTATTCCCCCCCGCCCCCCAGTTCCCCCTCCCCCAGAACAGGTGCCCTAACCGACCAGAGGAGGCGCTAGTGCAGCAACCAGGACACATACCCACATCCGGCTTCCCACTTGCAGACACGTCCAATTGTGTCTGTCGGGACGCCCATCCAAGCCGCAGGTAACACGGAGATTCAACCCGGCGATCCCCATGTTGGGAGGCAACGGAATAGACTACCACGCTAGCCGGACGCCCCCCTGGGTTTTAACTCAAAAGAATCACAAATCTGTCTGCTTGATGGAAGATTCATCCAAATCCTTTTTTTTTTCTCCAAAAGTTTTTTTTCCAATGTTTGTCATAATTGTTTCAACACTGTTCAGCAACATCTCTATTTACATTGTGAAAACATGAAAAAGACCCACTTATACCGTTTTGTTATGTCTGGCATATGTTACATTTAAAAACCCAGAGGGACCATGGCCCATCCCAAAACCAGTCATTTAAATTCACTTCAGCCCTCTTACTAGCCTATTGGCAACAGTCTGGCCAGCTATATGAGAAAGATGAGGGGGGGCTTGGGGGTTACTACACTTCCCAAGTCCTTCAACAACAACTTCTGACTTTGGCTTTCCATGACTTCTATATCTTGCCAGCCAGTAAGACGGCCAGCTAGCAGGGATCACAGTCTCTCAGCCACAAAAAGCCAAACTAACACTGAACCATCATTAACACTCCTCGAGGGTGTAAGACTTCTTTCTAGCATCACACATGTGCTGTCAATATCTATGGCACCCTAACAAGAGCTTTATTCTTTTCAAGAAGACCCTTCTGCCCAAGTTTAAGGGCTCTATGTTGCTAACTAGACAGATGTATAGAGGAATGTATTGGATGGAGTATACATATAGCTAGCAGAACAAGGCAGCTAATTCTCAGCAACAGATGAGAGCGCTGATAACAGCACCTGCACCCAGCACCTGTCAGAGTTCAGGATAATTATGGGGTGAGGAGGTGAGCTAAGACTGATGGGTATTGCCAGCATCCCTGTGATGTTGTGCAGCACTTTGGCAGTAGAAATATGATAGTACAATAGAATTTTTCTACAATACATTCTAAGTGATTTTAACAGTTGGAATACAAAGTTTAGGGAAAACAATATCCAAATTTTCCTCTTTATCATCACAAAAAACCTCAGCAATGGAACCTTTTATTGTCGAATTGATTTCTAGAGTATTTCTGAAACTGACTGTGGCCCTGTGATGGCCTGGTGGCCTGTCCAGGGTGTCTCGCTGCCTGCCACCCAATGACTGCTGGAATATGCTCCAGCATCTCCGCGTCCCTGAGAGCAGGATAAGTGGTTAAGATAATGGATGGATGGATGGTTTCTACAGTTTGGGGGACATTTTTGTGGCAAAAAAAAGCCCCCAGTCATTTCATAGCCATTCAGCACCATCAGGGATATTAATTGACATCAAACCCCATTAATGTGCAATCAAAACCTAATTGCATTCACCTCAAACAAGTATTTACATACAACTTGACCAAACATGTTGTTATAAAAGTCTGAATAGTTAGTATTAAGATGTCTAATTTATTACAGAAGTCAATGCCTCCTACATATTACCAGGGATAAATACAGATCTGGTCAATAAGTTTCTCTTTTGTGCAAAGCTCAAAGTTTGTGAACATAGTACAGTAGAGGTGTACTTAGTGCAGATTTTACCATTTGTGAAATTGTTTTGCCTTTTTTTAGTTTTGCCTTCTGCAGTTGATGATTTCTATCATTTCCTGAGGTCCTTCAGGCCTGTCCAATTCAGCTTAGACACTCTATTTTATAATTTCATGTTACATCCTAGGCATTTAATGTGAGAATCACACCAAATATTTTTTTGTGTGTGCAAATGAACTTAGTGAAATAAACTGAATCTTATTCTGAGGAAGTGCACAGGCAGGCATGGAACAGTAAAATAAAATAAATGGTGCAGGGATATTAATGATGATGTTTTCTGTTATGGGTTTCACCAAAGGTGTTATCCAACCACATCCATGCTGGAAGATAAACTATCACTGCTTGGTTGACCACAACAATGATCATATGATTTCCCCTGACAAACAAATTGTCATCCAATCAGAAGCACATTTGTACAGCGAAGAAAATTCTCCGAGCGTAGGTACACATTGATGTATGTACAGGCAGCCTCTCCTTCATATCTTACCAATTCTGTATTTGTCAGAAATACCTGCAACATCTAGCATTCCAATGCATAGTCCCTCTAGATCTACGGCTGTCAACCTGCACTGCCCCCTAGTTTCATATAATATTTTGACTTATGTGAATTAACTATCTCAGTGAGGCATTATTCAAGCAATCAGAGAGCTATCTATCAGCCTATCCACACGATATAATAGTGCAAGCAGGCTAAAAGAAAAGATAGGCCAAAACAGATTCTTCCTAAAAAAAAAAAAGATTACTATCTGACAGTCAACAAGAAAGGCAGAAGAGAGGGAATGGAAAAGTTATGGACAGATCTTGCCATCCAGGAGATAGAGCAGACTTCACTTGCTCTCTGTTTCTTGATGACACTAAAACACATACCCACACACATGTATGCATAAAAAATCCTGAGCGTCTAATTTGTATGTTATGCTTCTGTCTTCTTAGGGCTAGATTAAAGGCATAAGATGGCTAGGAGGATCATGCCAAGGAGCTGCATCAGGGGTTAAGAGTTTTACTCCCTGCGGCTCCACCAGCAGGAAAGGGGAGAGAGAGAGAGAGAGAGAGAGAGAGAGAGAGAGAGAGAGAGAGAGAGAGAGAGAGAGAGAGAGAGAGAGAGAGAGAGAGAGAGAGAGAGAGAGAGAGAGAGAGAGAGAGAGAGAGAGAGAGAGAGAGAGAGAGAGAGAGAGAGAGAGAGAGAGAGAGAGAGAGAGAGAGAGAGAGAGAGAGAGAGAGAGAGAGAGAGAGAGAGAGAGAGAGAGAGAGAGAGAGAGAGAGAGAGACTGAAAGATGGGGGGGTGTCAGCAAACATGCACACAACTGCAGGTACATATTATAGGATACTTGATTCTTTTGGATACAAGCTAATTATTTCTGGGCTTGCAGAAATCCAAAATGAGCTCATATTTCATGCACTTCTGTGTGCGCTTCATGCTTTAAAGTAGCTTCTATAATTGCTTGCGGTGCAGTGCATCCACACCGTAACCTAGAGAGATGCGATGTATTAGAGTACAGAAAATAAGGCAGATGATAGGCGGTGCAGCTGAACATCTCCCCTGGGTTTCTCTTCACTGTGTTAGACGCTTTTATATTTGTCCCAGATTCACGAAGAAACCAGATTGTTAGATCAGATAGTGGCTCCAAAAGCATAAATCTGTATGTTAATTCATGCCATCCGCGTCTTTGGCTTGGGGTTTTGATCAAACCGATCCTGTAAGTGCAATGCCCAAGAACTGTTAAAAAAAAAAGTGTCCAGAATCTCCCACACCCTTATTATTACTGAGCTGCATGTAGGGGCTAACAGAGTAGAATTAAACCCAGAAGAGATTTTCTGATCATTATTGTTACCATTAATACCACAAGCCACCAATTACGGTGAACTCTGGAGGGTGCCACATTTATCTCAACCTCTTCAAGGCCCAAAGACTAGCTGTCACTCAATCTCAAGAAAGGAACTAGCCAACCGTAGTTTAATTGTTTTTTCCTGTTCTGCAGTAAATCTATTTGAACTTTGACCCGGTGCTCATGGGAATTCATTACTCACCCTATCTGACCCCGAGTTGCCATCAGCTGTAATGTACCCCCAGTGACATACCCCCTAAAAGATGTACACATACCCTAGAACAGTTGTTAGATGGCTGGTAGTTGCACTGAAATAACATTCTTTCTTTCTTTTTCTTTTGGATTTTTCCCCCTTTTTTTCTCTCCAGTTGTACTTGGCCAATTACCCCACTCTACTGAGCCATCCCGGTCGCTGCTCCACCCCCTCTGCCGATCCGAGGAGGGCTGCAGACTACCACATGTCTCCTCCGATACAGGTGGAGTCGCCAGCCACTTCTTTTCACCCGACAGTGAGGAGTTTCACCAGGGGGACGTAGCATGTGGGAGGCTCACGCTGCCCCCCCCCCCCAAACAGGCACCCTGATCGACCAGAGGAAGCGCTAGTGCAGCTACCAGGACACATACCCACATCTGGCTTCCCACCCGCAGACATGGCCAGTTGTGTCTGTAGCGATGCCCAACCAAGCCGGAGGTAACGCAGGGATTCGAGCTGGCAATCCCCATGTTGGTAGGCAATGGAATAGCCCGCCACAACACCCAGATGCTGAAATAACATTTTTGAAATGCATTCAACTTTTAGCATCCATTTAATATGAATTTTTTAGCACATTAATTAATGAGCTTTTGGCCTCTGTTTGGAAAAATGGAAACATCTGTGGCAGGAAAGCTGTGCCTGTGGCTAGGGGCTATCTCATTGAAAGCTTGGTAACCCCTTTATTCTAATCTAACCTCTGGGACAATCATAAGTCAAAAGTTCTGATTCCCAAAGTACAATAGCAATATAACAACTGATGAGCTTTTTTTTTTTTTTTTTTTTTTTTTTTTTTGGTTATGTGCTTCCTGGCTAGAAATACAGTTGAAACATACACGTTTATGGGCAAATCTTTTGACGTTAAAAACCAAGAGACAGCTACACTACCGTTCAAAAGTTTGGGATCACATTGAAATGTCCATATTTTTGAAGGAAAAGCACTGTACTTTTCAATGAAGATAACTTTAAACTAGTCTTAACTTTAAAGAAATACACTCTATACATTGCTAATGTGGTAAATGACTATTCTAGCTGCAAATGTCTGGTTTTTGGTGCAATATCTACATAGGTGTATAGAGGCCCATTTCAAGCAACTATCACTCCAGTGTTCTAATGGTACAATGTGTTTGCTCATTGGCTCAGAAGGCTAATTGATGATTAGAAAACCCTTGTGCAATCATGTTCACACATCTGAAAACAGTTTAGCTCGTTACAGAAGCTACAAAACTGACCTTCCTTTGAGCAGATTGAGTTTCTGGAGCATCACATTTGTGGGGTCAATTAAACGCTCAAAATGGCCAGAAAAAGAGAACTTTCATCTGAAACTCGACAGTCTATTCTTGTTCTTAGAAATGAAGGCTATTCCATGCGAGAAATTGCTAAGAAATTGAAGATTTCCTACACCGGTGTGTACTACTCCCTTCAGAGGACAGCACAAACAGGCTCTAACCAGAGTAGAAAAAGAAGTGGGAGGCCGCGTTGCACAACTGAGCAAGAAGATAAGTACATTAGAGTCTCTAGTTTGAGAAACAGACGCCTCACAGGTCCCCAACTGGCATCTTCATTAAATAGTACCCGCAAAACACCAGTGTCAACATCTACAGTGAAGAGGCGGCTGCGGGATTCTGGGCTTCAGGGCAGAGTGGCAAAGAAAAAGCCATATCTGAGACTGACCAATAAAAGAAAAAGATTAAGATGGGCAAAAGAACACAGACATTGGACAGAGGAAGACTGGAAAAAAGTGTTGTGGACGGATGAATCCAAGTTTGAGGTGTTTGGATCACAAAGAAGAACGTTTGTGAGACGCAGAACAAATGAAAAGATGCTGGAAGAATGCCTGACACCATCTGTTAAGCATGGTGGAGGTAATGTGATGGTCTGGGGTTGCTTTGGTGCTGGTAAGGTGGGAGATTTGTACAGGGTAAAAGGGATTCTGAATAAGGAAGGCTATCACTCCATTTTGCAACGCCATGCCATACCCAGTGGACAGCGCTTGATTGGAGCCAATTTCATCCTACAACAGGACAATGACCCTAAACACACCTCCAAATTGTGCAAGAACTATTTAGAGCAGAAGCAGGCAGCTGGTATTCTATCGGTAATGGAGTGGCCAGCGCAGTCACCAGATCTGAACCCCATTGAGCTGTTGTGGGAGCAGCTTGACCATGTGGTACGCAAGAAGTGCCCATCCAACCAATCCAACTTGTGGGAGCTGCTTCTGGAAGCGTGGGGTGCAATTTCTCCAGATTACCTCAACAAATTAACAGCTAGAATGCCAAAGGTCTGCAATGCTGTAATTGCTGCAAATGGAGGATTCTTTGACGAAAGCAAAGTTTGATGTAAAAAAAAATCTTATTTCAAATACAAATCATTATTTCTAACCTTGTCAATGTCTTGACTCTATTTTCTATTCATTTCACAACATATGGTGGTGAATAAGTGTGACTTTTCATGGAAAACACAAAATTATTTGGGTGATCCCAAACTTTTGAACGGTAGTGTACATCTCTCTAGATAAGTGTGAAGAGTCCCAAGGAAAAGAACATCTAAATCAGAAATTAATTTACTGAAGGACATTTTTGGTCACATGTTGCATAGGTCGTAAAACAGAGTGTACTGTCCTTCTATAATCATATCGGGGAGAGGCCTTTGAATCCAAGCTATCCATCATCAAAAGTACCCCTCTCGTCTGCTCTCCATACCTGAGGATAGGTCACGTCTGGTGCTTATCCGCTAATTGCCCTCCTTTCATCATAGAAACACCTTACAGTCGTTATCCGGTGTTATGGTCTGATGCCGTCACCGGGAAGAGGTGACTCTCACACCTGGAAGTCCTGATAGGTGGCCGTGAATCACATGTTGAGTTCAAACTGGGATAAGGGATTAAGAAAGACTAGCATGGCCTTACCTGTGAGTTGAACTGATGAAATGGCCAAAAGACTGTGGGTTTACGTATAGCAATAGGATTTACACCACTACTCATCTTTCCACACCTCCTTCTCCCTTGAAGCAGTCTTCTCCTTTTAACTCTTGTCTAAAGACAATCTCGCTTTGGCTTTTGGCTCCACGCTACTTTTTTCCTACCGCTGAACTGTCAAACTAGGGCACAGTTATTCTATTTATTCAATTTAAGCCCATCACTGACAATTTTCAAGATGTTTTCATCTCTTTGATTTGCCAGAGGCTCTGGATAAAGACATGAAATTGAAATGTAGCGAACACATTTCAAAGATATAATTCCAATATTTCTCCTTCTTAGGTCGTTCAGGGATGTGAATAACAACAAAATATAAATAAAATCAAACAAAGCCAGACAAGCAAGTTCAAATAGAAAGGTAACTGAGATAAGCAACAAATCTTTGCCACTTTCAAACATCTTAGAGAGCATTTCTTCCCTTTTGCTGCAAAGTTTTCCGGGGAATAGTATGAGCGCCAGCCAAATCTTTTAGGTGGCAGGGCATCAAACAACACCAAAACAGCCCAGTCCGTTCAGCTTCTGTTTCTGAATGCGGAAATATGGGTGAGGCAGCTGTGCGTCAGTTGCTACATTTCAATCATTATCAGTAAGTAGCAATAGCTTGTGATATTTACTAATCACAATAAGCCTCAGGGAACCTGAACCATTACACTCCTGAAAATAGTTTTAAGTTTGCAAACAGCGGGGGGGGGGGGGATAGATCCAGTGTAAGACAGATGTGTGGTTGTGTTGTGTATGATGAAAACGGGATTATTTCCAATTGAAAAAAAAAACATTCTTCAGGAATTTCTTTATTTAGACTGCCCAAAAAGTCTTGATTGAAGCTCATTTTGCAGGTCCTTGACAGCATAAAAACACCTTCTAAACGTTTGCAAACCCCGGCTCCAAACCATGCTATGTCTTCTTTTCTGTAAGCCTTCTTTGGATGACTCTCTTCTACTCGGAGCTTTATCCAACGTCCACCTGCTCCTCTGCAGATGTCATTGGTTGCATTAACCATAGGTTGTCAGCAAGAGGGTGTATATTCCTCGTGATAGTGGGTATTAGCTCAGAAAGAATTGCTATCATCGTAAGAGGTTTTGTAGAGCACATGTGCATGACAATAGGGACATACTGCAGGAGACAGCAGGGACTGGACTCCATTTACTATAGCAGTCTCACTCACAAAACACTGGGATTTAGAAAGAGCGAGCTTGAAGATAACAAGGGATTTCTTCCACTCGTTTAGTGTGTCTGGCAGATATCTTGAAACATCTGCTGTGACATGACTGAAATTCTCAGAAATATACAATATTTCTAAAATTTAAAATAACAACTTCTGCAGCTTCAGAGATCAGCCATTAGTGCATATGAAGTGTGTTGGTAGCCTTTAAGGCTGCAGTAAGGGGCATTCCAGACACATCTGTGGAGATGCTGTCAGCTTGAATCTGGACAGAAGTACAAGTAAGAAGAAAAATCTTGGGCCTGACACAGTATGCTGTCCTGTTTTGTGGCTATTCTATGAACAACATGTTGTTTTGCCCTTTGCCGATGGAGTAGAGGCAAAAAACAGAAGATGTGATTGTCAAAACCATTATGTCATTATCTTCCACTACGAAGAGTATTTTAGAGGATGCTGAGATGCATTCCACCTTACTTGTCCAGAGATCATTTATAGATTTAGGTTTTTATTCATTGTGAAATTTTGTAGATGCAATAAATTTACACCACTCTTACAGGTTGCTCTCTCTCTCTCTCACACAAGCACACACATAAAACCAAGCAGATGGGAACAAAAGAGCACAACAGCCCCTTTCCCTCCCCTTCCGTTCATGAAATCTCCATCCTCCTTTTTCCTCTTTGTTTTTGTTTCATGAAAATCTGCCAACGCCCCCCCAAAAATAACAACCATGCATTTCCTTCCTCTTTTCCAACACATGATGGTACACTAGGACATGCTGGTGAGTAATACACATGTTCTTAAGTAAAGCCGCTTGAGACAAATCCATAATTTGTGATGTTGGGCTATACAAATAAAACTGACTCGACTTAAAGTGACCTGGGTTTTTGCAGGGGCCCAGTGGATGCGTGCCTAAAATTCAATTCATCGTTTAGCTGAATGCTGTGTAATTGCATTTTGAAATATCAAAGTCTATAAACTGGCTTCACACCAATGGTCACAGATACGGGGGGGGGTGGCAGCAAATGGGTGTGCCCATTCAGTAAATCCAAACATCTCCTATCCTAGCAAGAGCACGCTTTTTACACGGGAGCTAAGAGGGAGGTGGCGGAGAGCGTCTCTGAACGTCAGGAGAGGCCCTATCAATAATGCACATACAGCTTGTTAGAGCTCAGATTCTCTCTGCCTCGTTGGCTCACCAGCCTACAGCAGCATCAAAGACTAGGGAGGAGGGCTCTGTCTGTGTGTGTGTGTGTGTGTGTGTGTGTCTCTGTGTGTGTGTGTGTGTGTGTGTGTGTGTGTGTGTGTGTGTGTGTGTGTGAGAGAGAGAGAGAGAGAGCGTGCACGTGCGCATGCGCGCGTATGTGCGCGTGTTTGATGTGCAAGTTCTATTGGGTAACATGTATCTGAGAGAACGAGGGAAAGGTTGGAAGCTCAGCCTTGACTTTAAAACACGAAAAAACGAAAGAGACTTTTTTCCCCTGCCTAACAAATTCTTGCGCAAAACTCAGGGAAGATGTTTGTGTTGATACACTCTAAAGCAGGGGGTTAGGCTTGAGGCCAGAAGTAAAGAAGAAGAAAAAAAACAAAACAGGCTCTATCTGAATTTAATGTAACCTTTTCAATGTTTAACTTGCATTCCGCAGCCTGCGGGGGGAGGCTGTCTGTGCTGCGGGGTTGGAGGCGCACAGCGAACATGAGTCAACATACAGGCTACTATAGGAAACAGCCTGTCACCAACGACGTCTGATCATTACATATTGTTTAACTGGGTCTACACAGAACATGAATGATATTATTCGAAGGCTTTTATTGAGGAGCCACCCCCCCCAAAAAAAACAAAAAAAAAACAAATGACGATGCCTGCGTTATGACACGCACAAACTAGATTTCGTGAGTTCGTCTTCGTTCTCCGTTGCATTCGCCTTACAATACGTCACGCCGAAACGACTTTTCAGCACAGGCGGATTTTCCAATAACTCCAGCGCAAGGCTGACGGAGACCCCCACGCCGAAAGACCACAGGCTTTTATACACGTGGCATCCGCCTGGGCTCCAACTTCACTGTGACTGGAAAGGGAATCCAAACCCAAAGAAAAGAGATGAGCTCCCACAAGCAAAAAGACGCCCTGACGAAATCACCCGTATCGGTGCGATACAGCTGGGAGCGATTCCAGCGCGTGTTCACGCCGAGGCACCGGATATGAGAGACCATCCATCCTCCCATCTGTCCCCGTGTACTTGCACCGACACAGTTTCTACCTCTTCCATCCGGTCTCAGTTTGACCAAACAAAAAATAAAGAAAAGTGCCGAAATAAAACAATTCGTCCTCTCGCGAGTCTTTTTTTTTTAATTTAAATGGATAAGTTTCCGCACTTTGACTCACCTGCACGACACGGTGATTTCCACTTTGGTGGCGGGGATGTTCCCCGTGATGGGGTCGAAGTCGTACACCGACGCCATGTCCTCCAGCTTGTCCATCGCCTCGCCTTCCATCCGCTCGGGGCCGAACCGCGGGTCGCCCAGCCTGGCAGAGACCCGTCGGCCTCCGGTCCGAGCGGGTGAGCCGGCCACTTTTTACACAAAATCTGGGGGAGGGGTGGGGAAGTGGGTGGGTAGGGGTGGGGGGTGGGGGTGATGAGTAGGTTCAATGCCAGTGATCAGCGGTTCACGTAAAAAAAAACACAAAAAAACGCACTCTTGACAAGCTCGTATAGCGTAGTAAAAAAAAAAGGGGCACCCACTTACTGTGACTAACCACTGTCACACCGGGAAGGCTGCAACGTGGACGAGCCGTGCTGCTCCTCGTAATGTAGTACCACAGCCGTCGGTCCGCTGGACGCAGTGATGGGAGCGCACGGCGGACTGTGGGGAGAGGGAGAGACACAGAGAGAGGGGGAGAGGGAGAGGACTAGATACAGTCAAACCCACCCATTCTCCTCCCACGCCTCATTACACCCAAGTGTTGACAGTCCTGCCCGTACACCCCTGTTGTCTGCCACTCTGCAAAACCCTGCGGATCGTTCACCGACCGGATCCCTTTGCACACTCACCTGCTTTTAAGCATTTGTTGATCTTTCGAGAAGGAAAACCGGGATTTTGCTAGAAAGGTGCCCATTAGGGATGTTATCCACCGTATCATCCTCTCCTGAAATGCTTGTTGCCCATATTCACGTTACAACATTGTGTTACATTTGTGTTTGTTTTGTCTTAGAATGGGTTAGTTTCCCCCCCTATTGGGGGGGGGCTTCCAATGAAGACAAAGCACACAATCTGTTGCCAATTCATTTGTTTTCATTCATGCGTCCGAGGCTGATGAGTCCAGACAGAGAAATGAGCAGAGTAGAGATGCAGATGGTGGTGTTTCAGCACCGTGGGCATGGACAGCTCCCAGTGTTGCGCCGTACACGCTGCGACTCCCTTCAAAACGAGGAGAGAAGACTCAATGCCTCACTCCGCTGAGGGTCTTCCGTAAAGAGCAACCATACTGTAGATGTTAAATTGTATAACTACCAACTGAAGGATGGGAAATTCACGTTGATTTGGATTCGGCACTGATGTTTGAAATAGAGGCATTAACTGGTCTATATATTCAGACTCTCACATGAAATCTATTCGTCAGCGCCTCACAGGAAAGGAGAAAAGGAAACCATATGTTAGATGTTGTAGTTGATAATATGATATGGATATATCATGCTTGTTCAACAGGCATGGGCGCAAGTCCATGAGATACTGGGATGGCATCCAGCGCTTTACCGGTGCCCTCGTCCATAGGGTTAGTGGTTGTGTCAGGAAGGGCATCCGACGTAACATTTTGCCTCATCAGCATGTGGACTGACAAGACCATACCGGATTGGTCGAGGCTCCGTGCCGGACCGGCTGCTATTGGTGCTGTGCGCTCACAGGGTACTGATGGAAACTATACAATCCGCTGTGGCGACCCCTGAGAAACAAGGAACAAGCCAAATGAAGAAGAAGACTGTTAGATATTATACTTACCAATGAAGAAGTCTGTATGGCTATACGGAGCGCAAGGGGATTTTATGGCCACCTTCGATCATTAATATCGCATGCTGCTAAAAGTTGCCTTACAAACCTCCCTGTCACCTGATAAAAACTTGCTGCCAGGAGGTGTTGTTAGTTTACCCAACTACTGCAACTCTATCTGCAAGCAATCTCTACTTAATCCTCTAAACACTCCCTCATTGTTTGTCATTCTTCATTCTCTTCGTCCAAACACAAGGCCACACATACACACACACACACACACACATACACACACACACACACACACACAAACACACAACCATTAAACCAGCGTTCAGAATGAACCAGCTGTTTAAGATTCTAAGAAAGGATTTTTTTTTTTTTATAAATTTATTTCTGATTTTTCCCTTTTTTCTCCCAATTTAGTGGCCAATTGATCCCTATTTTAATTCAAACACCCACCCTCGTATTGCATGCGTTCGCCAACTGCATCTCTCCGGCCGGCAGTCTCGAAGGAAAGCGTCTCCCCACTTTCGTGACAAGGCGAATCCAAGCCGAACCACTGTTTTTCCGACACACACAGACACGCATTCACATGACGAACACAAGCCGACTCCGCCCCCCTCCCGAAGACAGCGTTGCCAATGATTGCTGCTTCACCGAGTCCGGCCATAGTCGGATCTGACGAGACCGGGGCGCGAACCCCAGTCCCCAGTGGGCAACTGCATCGACACCAAGCCGATGCTTAGACCGCTACGCCACCGCGGACGGTCTAAGAAAGGATTTAACTGTGCATCCGGTTGCCTCAGGAAAGACATTTATTTTCACCAACTTAAAAAAAACACATTTATATGTCAGTTACTTAGCTAATTATGGCAAAAAAAATACATCACCTCTGGAGTTCCTGTTCTTATTTCTCCTCTCTCTCGTGCACTAAGAAACACACGTGCGCACACACACGCGCACACACAGCCCTTCCCTGAGTACCTGGCATCTGGATATTGAAGATCCGTTTATACGGGCACATGATACGCGTCTGCCCACAGAAATGACCAGCGCAAACAGCGCAAACACGCCATCATTCTTTCAGATGTGCACAGTTTTGCACTTACATGTAGATACACACCTTGTGCTTAGACGTCACTGAAGCACCGGTATGAGACACGTACAGAAAATGCACGTCTGCAGTACCACATAACCCCCACCCACACGACCCCCTCCCGCGGGTGAGTCATGTCTTTTAAGGTGACATTAGTTGGTGTGGGGAAGCATGTTGTTGCAGATGTGCCAATGAGTGGGTTTGGCATGAGCAGGGCTAGAGAACGAAAACGGAGGAAGGGGCGGGCCAAGACCTTCACCCCCGCTGTGACTCTGCTATTTTTGGCAATTGACCCACGGAGTCCTTTACACAAGGCATAAACCCATAGACAGCCATACAGAGATCACAGTTTATACTTTACATGTCCATTCAGTTTCCACCTCTTAATCCCCCCCCTTTTCACCCCAATTGTATCCGGCCAGTTACCCCACTCTTCCGAGCCGTCCCGGTCGCTGCTCCACCCCCTCTCCCGATCCGGGAGGGGCTGCAGACTACCATACGTATCCTCCGATACATGTGGAGTCGCCAGCCGCTTCTTTTCACCTGACAGTGAGGAGTTTCACCAGGGGGGCGTAGCGCGTGGGAGGATCCCGCTATTCCCTCCAGTTCCCCCCTTCCCCCTGAACAGGCGCCCCGACCGACCAGAGGAGGCGCTAGTGCAGCGATCAGGACACATACCCATATCCGGTTTCCCACCCGCAGACACGGCCAATTGTGTCTGTAGGGACGTCCGACCAAGCCGGAGGTAACACGGGGGGATTCGAACCCCATGTTGGTAGGTAACGGAATAGACCGCTAGGCTACCCGAACCCCCCCACCTCTTAATCTTTAAAGACCTGAGAAAGTGAATGTATTACAGCTGAAACAATGAAATGGGTACAACTTTACCACCGTAGGCCCGGAGAATCTCTTTGGAGGAGTTTCCTTGCTTACCACACGCGCTTTACCATAGTCACCAGTACAGCCTGTTTCTTTCTCTTGTGTCCTCATACATGAAAAGGACACAGGAAACGGTTGGGATGAAAACTTATGCAGACTAAACCCTACCACCTGGAAAGAAAACCAAGCCGATCTACACTGAAAGATATAGAAAAACAAACTATCAGCCAGACTTCCGGTGAGAACATGTTATCACAATCAAGTCGTCTGCACAGTTAGTTCAGATTAGATATTCCCCGTACATCCTGCATTACTCTTTTAATCATCGCTTTTGCCCCCTTTGTTTCTCCATTTTAGTTTCAAATTGGTAATTCCCAACACATGCTTTTGTCTCATGGTGTTTTTTTTTGTTTGTTTTTTTTGCTGCTAAAAGTGTTGGTTTCCTCATCCAACTCGGTATCACGCCAGAGCGTGTAATACCCCGCCGGTCCAGTAGGGTTTCCATAAAATGTCAAGCGAATGTTAAGCGAGCTGTTGGGTCACGGTTTGCGTCGCTCAGGCGGGAAAAGTACACGCGTGTCTGAAGGTGCAGTGCCAGCAGGGGGCGATTATTGACAGGTGAAGGCAGGTTAGGGTTAGGGTAACACTACCTAGTGGGCAGAACTCATTTTAGGCTTTCGGTCACCATGGTTTTCATACAAACTCCACCTGTTTGAATATATCGATGTCAAACACGCAAACTCATAAAACCAGTACGGTTTTATGGTTGGTTGGTTTATCTATGCTTGTTGTCATTGGTGCACTTATTCTTTGTTGATCACCCGCAACAGGAGATTCCTCTAACATGCAATCTGATTTACTGTGTGCAAACAATTTCCTTAATCTAAGTGATATTGTAGAGTAGAAGGTCAGCTGTAAATGGAGCTGCATGTCTCTTTTTGGTTGTTGTGATGAGGGAAAGGATTTTTCTCAACAGAAACATGAAAAGGGAGCCTGAGCAAGAGAACAACCTCCACTGAGGGGTGTTTCATGAGCAGCGTATTGATAATTGGCTGGTTATGTCCATGGGACTGGCTGGGACGCAGATCTCATTACAACTTAGGGGGGACCACAGACATGGAATTTTCTCAAGACTACAACTGTGAAACCTTGCCAGAGACTCCCTGTCTCTGTCTATCTCTCTGTGTTGCTGCTACTGCCCTCCACAGATTGTTTCACTGTTGTTGTCTAATGGCACAGTTATTGAACATTTGTATTAGCCCTTCATTAATTTTCCATGAGGACTTCATCAACCAGTATTTGTAATATTACAGGTGTCTTCCTCTTACACTGTGGCGTTTTGAGCCTAAAATGATGTCCTGATGTCCACCTTTTTTGTTCTCTCTGCCATGTTTTGGTAAACCCTCATCTGGCTCTCACACACACACGCACACACACGCACACACACACACACACACACACACACACACACACACACACACACACACACACACACACCATCATCATCATCGGCGGTCACTCAAATTGAGTATGACTGTACTCTTGGGAGGGCACCTGTGCGTGACTTTGTTTAACATGGGGAGACTGGTGCACAGACAGCCACCACACGGTCCTCGACAGATCTGGATCAGGATCCAGTGGCAAGGAGTCCAAGACAACTGGGGGCCCATTTCTGCTGCAGCCTTCATCCACCTTCCCAGCCGTTGTAATGCTTCCGTAAAGTCAGCTATCATCCTCCACTTCTTCCACCTTTGAGGTCTCGGTTGGATTGCTCTTTGTCAAGAACCTCCCCCTTGACCTTTCCGCCCTACCAGGAGCATAGCTCCAGACGGCATTGCTTTCATGATCTCAGACCACACCAAACTGCTCCACCATGATAAGGTGACAATCCATGGAGAAGAACACACACACACACACACACACACACACACACACACACACACACACACACACACACACACACACACACACACACACACACACACACACACACACACACACACACGTACATAAACAGGATGCAAGTTAATTATGGAAGGAATTAATATACTTTAACTTAACTCTGATATAACACTAAAATAGTGTGCCATAATGAGCAATGGGTGTTAATGTGGGCTACTGGAGGCTACAATGTTAGCATAAATTCACAGTAGCTAGCTAATTTGAGCTGGCACACATTTAAATAGCTAAGTAAATGTTTATGTTAGCTAGGCTATTGTTACCATATAAGTTGTAGCTCCTTCACATCCACTTTAAACACTCACCATCAGAAACCAGAATGAGTCTGCAAATGTTTTAATTAATATAATTACAATATAAACACCTGTCTCAAGTAATAGCCTGTCTCTAACAAGGGCCGATTGCGCTACGCTGTTCAAATACACACCCGGGCTATTATTGGAAGTTTTAAAGGTATGATCAGTGTAACATTAGCTAGAAAGCTAGTTCAAATATGGATCTGGCTGGGGATAAGTTAATTCACTTGAGGTGGTAAACAGTCTGGTTACGTTTTTAAACATTTTATTCTGCTGATGTGTAGACTTTATCGTTAAACAAAACTGCTTACAAGGCATCTGTCACAGGATTAGCCTGTGGTCCTGGCAGTCATGACAGCCACTAGACTCACTCACTGAGGGATGCAGCTCTGATGTGCTACAGAGGTGGAATCTGGGAAATGTAGTCCAACAGGAAACAAAGGTATCAGGATGAAATAAACCATTAACTTCATATCTCAAATTCCCACTTAGTTTAATATCTGCAACAATTCACACCACTGAGCAGGATACATTGGGAGGACATAAACTAACTTTTCAAAAAGTGATGTGTTTATGTGTTAATTATTTCAAAAGCGGAGTCGGCATCTCCATCCATCCATTACCCGAACTGCTTATCCTGCTCTCGGTGATGCTGGAGCCTATCCCAGCAGTCATTGGGCGGCAGGTGGGGAGACACCCTGGACAAGCCGCCAGGCCATCACACACACACGCACACGCACACGCACACACACTTATAAGGCAATTTAATGCGGCTGATTCGCCTGACCTACATGTCTTTGGAAGGAACTGGAGCACTCGGAGGAAACCCACGCAGATACAGGGAGAACATGCAAACTCCACACAGAGGACGACCTGGGACGACCCTCAAGGTTGGTCTACCCCGGGTTTCAAACCCTGAACCTTCTTGCTGTGAGGCGACCGCGTTAACCACTGCACTACCATGCCGCTCGGAGTCGGCTTCTATAAAATAAAATATTTTCAATTACACAATTTATGTAGAAATAATTTATTGGGGGGAGAGCAACTTCATGTTTTTCGGAAGTTGGAGGGGACACATCCCCCAGGATTTGTGCCCATGGGGATGGGCATTATGGCAATTTTCTTAGAGGTTGAACAAATATACAAAACAGTGTCCTGTGATGGCCTGGAGGCCTGTCCAGGGTGTCTCCCTGCCTGCCGCTCAATGACTGCTGGGATAGGCTCCAGCATCCCTGTGACCCTGAGAGCAGGATAAGCGGTTCAGATAATGGATGAATGGATGGATGGGTGGATGTCCTTGGAGGTTGAGGAAATACAAGAAATTTTTATTTTCTTGTCGTTTTTGGCATGATTTACAGTAGGCACATTATATGGACTGTTGTCCGTCCTGTTGACATGCTTTTGGGGTGACCAAAACTTGTGTCAAAGCCGCTCCATATACTTCTGCTGCTGAGTAAGTATTAATAATGGTAAATCTGTATTAGTTATTACATTCAAACAATCAAAAGTGTTCGAAAGAATTCATTCATTTTGGGAGAAGTGTTTTCACACATTGACTTGGCCCAGCATTGCTGATGCCAGTTCTTCAGAAACAAACATTTTGTCATGAAATCTTATCAAGAGTCATTAGACAAGCCTTGATCAATGGATAACATCAGAGGGTGGAAAAAAGTGACTCTTTCTTATAAATGCTATTTTTATCCAGTTACAACAGACCAGGAGGTGGTCAACATGTTGCACTTCTGGTGACATTAATAACCCCATGGGGGATGCAAATGTCAGTTTTCTTCCCTCAGCACCCTTTTCTCTTGGCTTCCTGCTGAATCCAATCACTAATTATTGTGTTTAGTGCCACTTGCGTCATACTAACCAAAAATATCTCGTTTGTAGAGGCACTTGTGAAAAAAGGACAATAGCCTTGTCAAGTAAGTAAATGAACATTACGGTAAGTATCCCCCCCCCCCTTTTTTTTCTTCTCAATTGTATCCGGACAATTATTCCACTCTTTCCGAGCCATCCTGATCACTGCTCCACCCCCTCTGCCAATCCGGGGAGGGCTGCAGACGACCACATGTTTCCTCCAATACACGTAGAGTCACCAGCAGCTTCTTTTCACCCGACAGTGAGGAGTTTCACCAGGGGGACGTAGCGCATGGGAAGATCACGCTATTCCCCCCAGTCCCCCCACCCAAACAGGCGCCCCGACCGATCAGAGGGGCCCTAGTGCAGCGACCATGACACATACCCACATCCGGCTTTCCACCCGCAGACAATGACAATTGTGCCTGTAGGGATGCCTGGCCAAGCCAGACGTAACACGGGGATTCGAACCGGCGATCCCCGTGTTGGTAGGCAATGGAATAGACCGCTACGCTACCGGGATGCTCAATTGTTTCTTCTTCTTCTTCTTCTCTTTTTTTAAGAATAAATAAGACATAGTCAAACACAGAGTTCAAATGAAAATATCCTATCAAGTTAATGACATTTGCAGTGTTTATCCATACAGTATATCACTTTGAAATGTAGGAAATTGTCCATAGTATCTTATCAAACAGGATATCTATTCAGTAGTTTTGGCTCACCCTGTAGCCTATTTTAAATATGCAACTAAAAACTGGCTTCACAATAGTTACCAGTGCTTTTTGTCCCTCGATGCTTGCTGTGGGACCTTGTGGGTACAGCACCAGTCCACCAGAGAGACCTGAGGTTTTCTTCAAACCCCAGTTCAAAGGGCCGTGTGTTGTCTCCCAGGGAGTAATCCTGCTCTGCTGCTCAGCGGTCTAGTCTCGAGCCAGACCCCCTGAGATGGCCAACCGCACAGAAAATCCTTGTTGTGGATTAGAAATCAGAGACTAGCATACAGGCAGACAAAGAAAAGCGCATCTGCAAACAAACAAACAAACAAACAAACAAACAAACAAACAAACTATTGCTGTCACAGGGTCCGGGCCCCATGGGTGCACCACCCGCCGCATGGCCCAGTTCCCTCTCACATGCTGGAGCATTTATCCCCACCTCAATTACGACTTTGATGAGATGGAGTAGAACTAGCAGTTACAGTCCACACTTTAACTGGGTAGGTTTCTGCATTTGCACATGTTGGCGCTAATTATACATCTAAACAAACTTCCAAATTAATTACAGCCCTATTCTACAGTGGGCCAAAAGCGAGCTCATAGACATCACAGATTAGAGTCTTGGCTCATTTCATTACAGCTTTGGAAAAGATTTTTTTTCAATTAAAAATCTTAATTCAGAGGAACATTTGAATTCTCCATTAGGGTGGGTACTCTGTGAAGCTATCTCTGTTGGAGGCAAAGTGTTTCATGGGATTTAGTTTTGAACACTGAAATGTGCGTATGATGTGCCACTTACACCAACATACAGCAAATTACACTTTCCTCAAAAGATGAACGGTCTGGTTAATTTCAAGACAAACATAAAGCAATCAATGAACTCTATGAAGACGTGTGATTTCAATGCTTCCCACATCACACTATACCTTTTGGTTTTGAAAAGTCCTGTGTAAAAACACAAAGTTTCCAGATGACACCACATACATTTATAACCGTCCAGTGCACCGATAAATCATATTGCCCTTTAGACAGAAGAGGATGTGGGTAATGTTTGACTGAAATTCAGGAGTAAACGGTCAAAAGTCCAAGTTGCTCTCTGTCTGTCTGGCACACCTCAACATATCTGTGGGATTTTGAATGTACTTGTGCCAGGGGTGCTACAACAAAAACAAAGCTGAAAATTGGAGGAGAAAGCCAAAGCCAAGAAAAAAAGGATACAATTTGAAAAGATCCTAAGAGTCGGAGCTCAAACCAGCAACTTTTCAACGTACTGTATTTGCATGTGTAAAACGAAAGCCATTTAAATGTGTGAGTGAGCGTGCTCCCTTGTAAAATGGCGGAGTTGGCTTTCTATCCAGCTGTGGCGCTGATGTATTTTTTTGGAGTGATGCGGGCCACCCAAGATGATCGAGTGGAGCTGGATGACCGGGCTTCATTTAACGTGTTCTGTCTGTTCGTGCTGGCACAGCCACTGTGCCTGGTGCTGGGTGGGTACACTGGCATGGCCACCTACCTCCTCACTGCCCTGGTCTCATATAACTTCCTGCCTTGGAGGAATACAGTGGCATCTACAGAGTCGAAAAATGGGAGAAATTCAAAGAAGAAGGAGAAGATGAACTGAGACCAGTTGATTTGTTTGCTGGTAAAGAGAATAATATACCTTGTCAGATTCAGGAACATAGACATTTTAAAATTAGACATTTTCTCAGACATCTCAGGGGATGAGCAGTTGTTATTCACCGTGCACACTGTGTGGATAGCCTGGTCAATGTGCTCTCATTACAATCCGTCTGCAAGACTAATTTCATCTTCAGCACACTAAAGTGAGAGAAGTAATTAATGATCAAAACTCTGAACAAACAACTGAGGCCAGATTCTTCCGTCTCTAAGAGGTAATGAACATTTTTCCCAATATTTAGAAGCCGATTGCTTTCGACCACTATTGTGTGAAGAGGTCAAAGTGACAGAAAAGTACTGATCTGCAGCTTAACAAATGGCTCCCTCGGCCTGTGTATTTGACATTGGTGACCATGTCAATATCTTTCCTTTGCAAAGTGATGTAAAGTGGCTTGTCCCATTCAACTAAATGTCACTCTTATCCACTGGACATCGAAATGACCTATCAAACTCATCAAAATGAGCTATAGTCGGAATTAAACCTTGAACAAAGCAGACTTTATCACTCATATATTTTCCACAAGCAAGCTGCTCACGTACACACTCATGATGATAAGCGCATAATTAAAAAAAATTCCATTTCTTCTTTGTCACATCATTTTTTCAATTATCCACTAATGTTCAAAAGTGAATGTGCATCCCTTAGATATGCCTAAGCCTGACAACATGGTGTGTGTGCATGGCGTGGACTTTAAGCTAGATCCATGAATGTACGAGAGGATTAAACCAAGCTATTTAGCTAGCTAGGCCTAGGCTTTGTTCCGTGGCCACGCAGATGCTCGCATGCTGTGAGTATGAGTAAGACTGTGTGATGACTGTGGGAAATATTTGAAGATGTTTAATGACTTTTGCTTGTGTTAAAAAATTACATACGTGAATTCATATTCATGGTCCTTTGCCGATCTTTCACATTGTATATTTTCCCCAAATGCCTGAGTCTTGCTTGGCAAAAATTAAGTGATGGTATACTCATGTAAGGTTGTTTGCAAATGTCTTATTTCCACTTCCCTTAACCACCGAAGAATTCTTTACACCTTACCTTATAAAATGAATAATTCCATCCATCCATCCCTTATCCAAACCGCTTATCCTGCTCTCAGGGTCGCGGGGATGCTGGAGCCTATCCCAGCAGTCATTGGATGGTAGGCGGGGAGACACCCTGGACAGGCTGTCAGGCCATCACAGGGCCCACACACCTAGGGACAATTTAGTATGGCCGATTCACCTGACCTACATGTCTTTGGACTGTGGGAGGAAACCGGAGCACCCAGATGAAACCCACGCAAACACGGGGAGAACAAGCAAACTGCACACAGAGGACGGCCCGGGATGACCCTCAAGGTTGGACTACTCCGGGGCTCGAAGCCAGGACCTTCTTGTGAGGTGACTGCGCTAACCACTGCACCACCATGCCGCCCGAAATAAATTATTCAATTTTCAAAATCATTCATCGTTTACCTTTCCTATTCCATATTCTGTTCCAACTGTATTTGCATGTGACCATGTAGATGAATGTAGACCGTTACCAATTCTATAGTCAGAGATTAGCGGCATGTCCCCTCCAGCAGCCCTTCTAAATCCCACTTTAATTTGAACCATGTCATCTGTTGCAAAAAATCAAAACGTTTTACTCAAAGTTGCCAATGCAAATGTATTTTCCTGTTGCTATCCTCACATACGTCCCTGTCACTACATTATTTTGTCTATCTCTTCCATGAATGACTGTCCTAATGCTGCAAGTTGCCAGCTTACTTTTATTCACATGCTTCACCAGACCCTTTATATTATTTTTCTCTCTCACCCATTTTAAATTAATCTGTTTATTAACTCAGCACTAAGTGATGAAGGTGGAATGATTTTCCAATGTAAAATAGTGTATATGCTTTACCGTTCACAACCTTCAATTAAGAAGCCATGTGTTAAATAACAGGAACAATTAACTTTTACTTGTGCGAATTAAGTGTTATTAACCTTTATTTTCTAAATAAATGAGTCTTGAAAGAGTACTAATGTATTTGTCTTGATTTAAAATGAGCTGTTTTTAAGGCTGAGGATAATCAATTGAGTAGAAGAGTAGAGTTCTACTCCATTCAGCAAATGAGTGGACTTGCCTTAGTTGAAACAACATAGACCCAGACATTAAAAAGAGGTGGCACTCTACTGTGCAACGGTGACAAAGTGTGTACGCATTTTTGCATATTTGTATGATAATAACTTGCATTTCTAGATGGTTTTTGCTTCCCCTGAGGTGTTAATGACTGTCATACATCACAGTACCAGTGTTTCCTATCTAGGCTGGCACGTACAAAGCCACAAAACATGTTAATGATCCTAGTTAGCAAAATAAATTAAGATTTATGAGTTTAGGATTACCAGTGGAGAAGTCTGACTAAAAACCATCTAGCTGTATGTCTGCATCTCATCCCCTGTAGCGTGTTTGGTAAGTTAATAAAGTGCTTGCCTACATTCAAAACGATGTTTGACTTTCATCCTTCTGCTCTTTCTCTCTGCATGTAAGCTTTGATGTCACTTGGAATTTACAAGTTCTTGAATAAAAAAAAGCTCACCAGTAAATTAAAGAAGAAAAAAAATTCTTGAACACAATCCGAGCAGCAGAAACATGAAGCTATCACAACGGCTTTCTTCTCTTCATCCCTCAGATTTCTCTCAGCATCTTTAATTTAAACACAGAAACTTTTCAATATTGAATAGGTCTCAACTACAGTACATGGAAGACACAGGTTAAGAAGGTAGTGTCAATGTAACACATTGCGCTGTTTTCAGCAATCCAAAAAAATAAAACAAAACAAAAAAATTAGCTGTGTTGAACTTTTTTTTATTGCATCATGGGGACATTGGATCCATCATTAAATATCTATTTACATTATTTAGGATAAAGAGATATTTTACATGGTTTGGTCACATGCACATTGTTATATTAGAAAAAAACAGATGACAAAATAAAAGCTGTACACATATTTACAGTCATTAAAGAGGGAGTAGTAGTCCACGCAATAAAAGGCACAAATGACCTTTGACCCTGCTTTATTTCCCAAAAGCACATGTTGTATATCATGGACACTGTCACGTGTGTGACATCGCTCAGAGGACACAAACTCAGTGGACTCGGCAGAGAGAGTATGTTTAGGTGCACTTGTGATTCGCCGCCAAGCAACATGTAGCAGAACGAGATCACGTTTCAATACAATCCCCTGCCTTCCACAGTGCAGCAGCAGCAGCCTGAGGCAAAGTTGAGTCATTTGAGCCACAGTGACAAAAAAAAAGCCGAGGGGAGACACCTCACTGTTTAGTCTTCTGTCTTGGAGGGAACAGAATAAGAACCCCACACTTCAATCACAGAATGAGATGGTTCTAAAATTCTAAGCGACTTAACCAAGTACGGATGGTCCTATATAGCCATTCTAAATTCTATAATTACTTATACAATGTCCCATATAGGCGTTCTATATTCTAAATGAATATAGAATCTTTCACATAGACTTTCTATATGCTATATGTAAGGGATACTCCACGACAAGGTGTAGATGCAAAGCCACCGTGTGTTAAAATCCTCTAATGCGCACCTTGTCGTGGATGATCCTGCCTATACCGTGGTTACTTACCAAAGAACTAAAATAAAAGCAATTGCTTGTTTTTTGTTGAACGTTTTGGACTCAGAATTATGAGGTTATGAAGCAAAAGTTAGCTGCCAAGCTAACTTTGAATGTTCACTGCGCTTGCTACTGAATGAGTGTGTTGCCATGGTTACACGGCAAATTTGTGGCCCTGCATATGAATTTAGAACAGCGATTAAACTTGAGCCGAGCTACGTGTGCATTATACGGTTTTAACGCGCACCCTCCAGCTAATCAGTACAGGGCAGTAAGGGATAATCCACACCTCCGCATTGTGTGTTAAAATCCTTTAAAACACACCTTGTCGAAGATTAAAGATAGATTCAGTGTGTAAGGTAATAACAGGCGGCAGCTGAAGCGTGAGGCTGAAGCCAAGATGCAGACCTAAATTCCATGTAGTCATGTATATAAAATTAAAAAACTCAACTTTGCAATCAGACTGCTTGCATTGTCCATTGACAATCACTGATCATCATTTTTTTCATCTACTCTCAGTAAACTTCAGATAATTTTATACATGCTTCAAATGATTAAAAATTAAGTTTAACAGTGCAGTCAGGACAACCTGACTCATCGTATGACAAGGTTTCCAGTTATCCAATCAGCTGATAGACACCACTAACGTTATGCAGCCCTCAGCTGATGTACAATCAAGGGGCACCTCAGAGACTGCCTAGAGCTACAGTACTACAACATCTTCTCCAGCACTTAGTACAACGGTGGAAAAGCAAAAAGCAAACAGATCAGCTGTCTTAGCCTTGTTACAATATGAGACACACTGTTGTCAAGTGAGCTATGTCATTTTGGCTTATTGGCAAGTGAAGGGCCCAGGAACGTGTGACCTAATGTCCAACTATACAACCTACAGTGTTATACAGGTTCATTTCCCTGCATGTCGTACCAATCACATTAGTTTGACTGCGGTATTTCTTCTGACACTTCAATCTACCGTGAACACATTTTGAACCAATAATCAGGGTCAAACATTAGTTCTAGACTTTCAGATGTGAGCAGATTCCAGCATAAGATGTAATCTGAGACATGAACACATTGTTTTTCGGAGGAAAATAGCATATAAATAAATAAAGGGAATCAAATACATGCAATACAAAGGATAGTTTTCCTTATGTTGACAGTACCTTCAAGTGATTTTCTTCAATAACAATCCTTTAAACAAGGCATTTGGTCAAATGTGTGAGCTACATAGATCCAAAGGTTTAAAAAGTGAAAATTTTATCATTAACATTATTCCGGAACCCTTACCTGAGTTTCAAAGTGCAGTAAGATAATAAAACCAAGACTGCTTCATTAAAATCTCTTCTAGTTCATTCCCCTCCAAAAATGCAGATACGCGCACGCACGCACGTGCATGCACACACACACACACGCACGCACGCACGCACGCACGCACGCACGCACGCACGCACGCACACGCACACACACACACACACACACACACACACAACACCACCAATCCCCAGTATGGAAGTGCAACCTAGATCATTGTTTTTGGAGACTGCAAGCAGCTTAAAACCCATGACAGACATGATTAATTAACAGATAGAAAAAGAGACCATCCAAGAGACAATCTTACTCATTTTTGGAGCCCATGTTCAAATTCTTTTCTCACTACAATCTAAAGTTGCCTGTCTCTAAAGTTGTCTGTGATCCAATATTCCAGTGTACTATTCTACATGTTTCTGGGTCTTTTGGGAAGTAAAGTGCACTCAATAACATTGTCATCCTCTTCCAAAGAGGAAGGGAGTCTTTGGAGCTGTACAAGACCGAACTGTAATGCTGAGACATCCACAGAGAGCTACTCAAAGACGTGACTCGGGTGTTTAAAAGCAGCAAGACTTAGGTATAACTAGGACTTGGGCTCCTCTGACAGATGCTTGTCATTTAAGAATAATTTTCAACTAAAAAATAAAGGGCAAAATCAGTTGAAATCATCAATACAAATAGTTACCCAACCAAAGATTGAGTGCAAAGTATCAGTCAATAAAAAGATAATGGAGCTGACTTTTACAGTCCACCCTTATCACTCTCTCCTGCTGGGGTGTGTGTGCGTGTGTGTGTGTGTGTGTGTGTTTACAGTCCACCCTTATCACTCTCTCCTGCTGGGGTGTGTGCGCGTGTGTGTGTGTGTTTACAGTCCACCCTTATCACTCTCTCCTGCTGGGTGTGTCTGTGTGTGTGTGAATGAAGTCTCTTGCTGGAGTGATGAATATGTTTCATTAAACAGACTTTAAATAAAGGCAGTGAGGAATGCCAACTCCTATCAGGCAAGATGGATAACATATACATCTAAAGAAATGTGTGTGCTTGCGTGTGTGCATACTTTGTGCTCGTGTGCACATGGACATGCATTTGTCGCCCAAATGTAACTAGCCAGTTAAACAACTTTGCACATCACTACATGGGTAAAAGACTGGTTTTCTGTCTTTTCAAGTAGCAGCAAAAGTGGTCAATGAAAAAAAAAGAAGAAGAAGAGGATTTTGATTATAAAAAAATCCCCCCTACATTTTGACCTACTTTCACCCAAGCACTCCTGCCTGTAAAGCAGCCAGTGGAGCAGTGAGAGCTCTCATTAAAAATAGCTTCTCAGAGAAGTGGAGTGGCTGGTAAAAAGAGATGAGTACTTCAGTAAGGCCAAGAGTCTGAGGTTGCGGAAACCTAAGAGATTAGGAGGGAGTCCACGGGGCTCCTACGACAATTTGCACTAAGTTTGAGAGCGAGAGAGAGAGAGATTTGTGTGTGTGTGTGTGTGTGTGTGTGTGTATGTGTTTGTGTGTTTGGGGGTGGGGGAGCGGTTGAGATGGACCCCATACACTGTAGGATAATGATCTGATACTTAAGTTCCACTGGCGAATATTCCTCAGAGAAGGTGGTATAACTATACATTTGTGTATGCTTGTATTTTTGTATATTTGTGTGTGTGTTTGTGTGTGTTTGTATGCACGCTATGTGTGTGCAAACACAGGCATGTGCATCTGCAGGGCCATTTCTTCCTGCTGGAATAAGCACTTTACAGCGCAGATAACACAATCTTGTTTGGTCCTCCTAGGCTGGTGGTACTATTAGGCCTGGGCTTTGAGTGCACGGTCAGCACTGTTTAGCAGGAGAGCCTGGACGCCTGAAGCCCACCGAGGACACTTACCCAGCGTGTTGAGAGGCCGGACGATAAATGAAGGCATCGAAATTTAAAGCACCAGGCATCTGAACCCATAAAAAAAGACAACCTCCCACCTTTCCCCAATGTCCAATAAAGCTGAGGTAGGGAAAACAATAAATAAAATAACAGCAAATTAAAAAAAAGAAATAAAACAGCACTTGTTAAATGCAGTGGGTGTTCAGTGGTAAGAGTGGAGGACAGGGGGGCATGTCTGAGGTACACAAAGGGTGTGGGGAAAAAAATAGTGACCCATCTGAACTACAGTGAGTTAGACTAAACACAATGTGTGCTCACATCCCGTGCGTTCTTCTGGTCAACGCTAAACAGTTGTTGTGTCGTATTCCAGTGATGCCGAACCCAAAGTCCTCAAGTGTCCGACAAGAAATCACCACGGTGTACACAAAGTCTACCTGTCTGGATTCCAGATATCTTTGCCATACACACAGTATAAGACTTATAGTATAAGACTTATATAAGATAAGACTTCTGTTCTCATCTGTGTCTCAGTAGCCACAGTACAGTCGGACAGACTCAGTTTTCCTGAAAGGAGAAACACTAGTCCCTGTCATGAGTGGAGTCAGAAATGATAACCCTCTTCTTTTGGTTCCTGGGTGAATTCTTTTCCTCGATACAGATAAATACATGAGAAAACTTTTTTTTTTCTAAGCAGCTACATTTGTCAATGTCCTATGGGTGCACTTTTATTTTGTTTTTGTTGTTTTCTCACAGATATCTTGGCAAAAGACAAAAAAGGACACTTTTTTTTCTCCTTTAAATGCCAAACTACCGGCGTGGTTGGGTCAGTGAAGAAATGTCTTCGCTCATTGCATCATTTTCTGGGACCATGTGGTTTTATCCTCTTCAAATAAGATCAAACCTGAACGGCACTTTCCGATTGACAGTAAAAAAAATAAAATAAAATAAATAAATAGCAAAAAAAGAGGGGGGCAAATAGTTCATCATGTTGCCCTTATACACATTGTGTCAATTTGAGAAGTGACAACGAGAACATCTTCATCACCTTGGAAACTATGATTAAAACGTCACATCTCTGTGATGGAGATGGACCGCTCAGAGATCACCAAATCTGCAGCAAGATGGCTGTTAGACCCAAGATAACACTTCAATCATCACCTCTTCTTCCATGCCTTGGACAGCCAGATCTTTACTCTCATGTCACTAAAGAGAGAGAGAGAGAGCGAGAGAGAGAGAGAGAGAGAGAGAGACAGAGAGAGAGACAGAGAGAGAGAGAGAGAGAGAGAGAGAGAGAGAGAGAGAGAGAGAGAGAGAGAGAGAGAGAGAGAGAGAGAGAGAGAGAGAGGTTTCAGAAAAAGACCTTGTCGTAGAAAGAACATAGCACAGCTCACAAACAAGAGAAAGAAAAGCCCACTGTTCAGTCACAAAAACAAAAAGATACACACATACCTTGTCCAAAATACTTCACAAAGAAAAACAGTTTCTGATATATGGGTTAAGTAGACATATAACACTCTTCTTAATGATGTCAATCATCAAATTTCATGGCAAACTACTTGATTTCAATTATAAAGACCTCTAAGAAAAGTGCATACAGAGGCAAATTTGGGATCTTCCCTTTGCAGTTTGCAGCAAAAGAACTTCATTTCCTTTGCACAGTAAGTTCAAGCGGATCCAACATGCTGCTTTTAGATTCTTTGCACATTATCAGTCCTAACACCTCCTTCTCATCAAATAAGAAAGCTAGGATACAGTTATTTGCCACTAAAGCTAACTAGAATCAACCCACCAAAGTTGGCCATGCAGGTGGGCTGGTGTTAGCTGATGCCTGAAGTCAGATGTGAACAGTGATCTCTGGACTACATTGATAGATGTAGATGTAAAATGGATTTGTACTTGCCACGTGTAGAGAGATAAGACAAGTAGAATGAGTCACTTATTAAGTATAATAACTAATTTGGCTGTTTTAGTGCAAGCTGGTGGCTCAGCAGGGAGCAAGTCAAACAGATAGAGACCTGGAGAGAGCGGCTGGTAGAAAAGACAAAGGATGACTTAAAGAAAATAAAAGAAATTACAGAAAAATTATGAATATACAGGGATAAAAAAAGAAGCAATCAGATATGAGAAATCCTTTGAAGCCAGGTCCTCCTCGACAAAGACATGAAGATAAAAAAGGGGGGGGCAAAAGAAACACATAAGGGAAAAGAAGGCGGATTATTAGTCAGAGTACCAGAGGAGGGAGGGGTTTGTGAACGAAGCAGAGGCAGTCATGGGAGGCTGGTGGCACGGCCCTTGATGGCCAGGACCCGTCGAGGCAGACACGGGGTCAAGCCAGGCACATAGCTCCACAACTTCACCCTGCAGTCACTGCGGTGGCCAGAGGAAAAGAGAAGGAAACAGGAAAGGAGAAGTAGAAGGAGTAGAAGGGAGGAATGGAACAAGGGTGAGAAGTGGAAAGGGTTAAGGAGAGGAGAAGAATGGTGAGGGGGGAAAAAAGATGAGCGGTAAGGAGTAAAGATCAGGATGGGGGGCAAGGTGACAGGAGGACAGACAAGTAAGAGGGAGATGGGGGATGAGAGAGGCAAGACAAAAAGGCATAATCTCCCACAGAAAAGATGAGAGCAGAAAATGAGTATAGGAAGTAATGATAAAGACCAGGTAAGAGATAAGAGATAAGATACGAGATAACAGACAACAGACACAGCACAAATGGAAAGTGAGGTACAAGAAGTCAACTTTAGTTATTGGACAGTTGGATGAAAAAGTACAAAAAACATGGACAGTGCAGTGGACAGCGAAGAGACCTCGTAGCAGAGGACATCTGATTCACACACGTGCAAACTAACAAGTGCACACTCTCTTTTTCAAATGCACCAATAGGCTGAACAAAGCACCTTTAGAAGAAGATGAAGAAATAAAAGGATGCAGTGGTGAACATTTTCCAAATCTACAAGGCACAATATACACATACAAAATGTACTGCATGAGGTGAAAGGGCTTTATATAGGATGAGTCATAACCCTGTATTCCACTTGGCAAAGATGACTCTTTTTTTTGTGAACTGCTAGAAAAACATGGCCATGAACATGAACAAGCTTTTTTCTCTCTCGAGCCGTACTATTTTAAAACACAACATTATGATCCCTATCACTCAATTTTCCCGATCTGAGGAACAGTCTGTCATGACTGCAGGTGTGGTTCAATTTCACTTACACTCAGAATAATTCAGCTCACATTGTCTAAGTATTTTCAAATCCCATTTCACAGAGCACAATCTGTTGTGGCACAGTTTGTACAATTACGCTGATGGAAAATGTAAAGCATTTGGCTAGCAACATAAAAGATGCACTTCATTTTATGATGCACCTAGTATTCTACAGAATACATATTATACATTTATCTCATAAGTCTTTATCATTTCATAAAACATAATCTCTAATTAGCAATAACGTTGAATAAAATTGTCAATTGCAATACATTAAATACATGAAAATGTGTGAAAAACAGCAGCATAACAGCCTTTTTGTCATACCTGGATGCAGTAAAAATCTGCCTTGAGTTGGTACAGATGGCATTGATGGGGCTGTCATGACCTCTGACCTCTCCTATAGGTGTAAAGTTGTCCACATTCCACACCTTCAGCATGCCACCCCGACAGGCACTCAGGAGCATAGGCCGCCCTGGTACATATGCCAGGGCACACACCCAGTCCTTATGGGCATTGGGAATTTGCTAAAACAGACGGAGAAAGAGAGAGAGAGCTGTCTGGTTAGATTTTTTTTTCTATTTCCCTTAAAACAGGATAATCACACTGAGATGAACTTCTATTTTGTTTTACATGGACTAAGGGTCCGTGTAGATGTCTTTGGACTAAGTCCAAAGACATGTAGGTCAGGTGAATCAGCCGTACTAAATTGTCCCTCGGTGTGAATGTGTGTTTGTGTGTTGGCCCTGTGATGGCCTGGCAGCCTGTGCAAGGCGTCTCCCCGCCTGCTGCCCAATGACTGTTGGGATAGGCTCCAGCATCCCCGCAACCCTGAGCAGGATAAGCAGTTTGGATAATGGCTGGCTGGATGGATGGACAAAGGGGGTGAGATCCTCAACTTACCAAATCTTAATATGTTTGGAGTCTATATTCAAGCATTCTGAACAGGGGTATCATCAGTCAAGCATCCTGAATGGCATTCTGAACCAAGTAGTTAGCTGGCATGTAGCTAGTACTTGGTTAAAGTGGCCTGTTTAACAGTCTGTTGTTTGTCTGGTTGTTTGTAGTTGACTGGCACAGTACGTACCAAGACATCAGGTAAGTAGTATGGTAGCATTTGACTAGCATTTGTTTGACAGTGGTATGTCTGCTATATTAGTTACAGTAGCTCCATAGTGGCTAGTATTTATTGTGTTTGTAAAAACCAACAAATACAAGCAACAAAAACGCAATAAGCATGTGCTGATGCTTGATGGAATTTGACCATTACGTAGACTGTGATTTCACATCAGGTAAAATCACTGTTGAGCCTTGTTGAGATGTCATAGGCTAAATCGACAAAACATCAGTGAGGAAAAGTGCTCACTTAGAAACATCAATGACATGCCTGTACACAGGTTCTGACCCGCAAACAGCTGTCTTTGGTAGTTAAATAAGTGATGCTACTTGTGAGATGGTTCAGATGATTCTCTATTGAAACCCTCAGGGGCCATGTTTCAGCACAAACCAAGGTACGGCAGTATGACATCACAAAATGCCTCATCATACCAAGAGGGTATCTGTGAAACATAAACTTAATTTCTAACATGTCACATTCTATGCTATCAAGTGAAGCTGTAGCCCAAAACAACACAGAAGAATTACATTAAGTGCGCTGACAACTTTGCTATGAAAAAAAGGTCATCTTCTTCGAAGATTCAAATCAGCGATCCCCGTGTTGGTAGGCAACAGAATAGACCGCTACGCTACCCAGACGCCCCTCCACTGTCTATTTTTGCTAAAATGCGTGCCTCGTGCAGTAAATAATAGGCATCACTTCTATTCTCTAGAGTTGCATCGGCACACGCGCTGTGTGGCTGCTCTAACCTGTTAACATGGGGACCAAAATGAAAAGCAAGAGGTTCCACGGCGTACACGCACTGCTCAGGTAGGCAGTGTGGCCCGGGCTAAGTCAGCACTTTGCTACAAGTCTCATTAGTCAGCTTCAATACACACACTAGATGAAAAGACTTGACAAAACTGTCGTCAATTTGTTGTAATGAATGCATAATAAAGTTTCTGTTGAGTCAACAATGCAATAAATACACAAAAACAAACTGGAGAAGTACATTATTGCAGCACAATCACACATCACGGTGACTGCAAAGGGAATGAATGTAAATTGTTTTGGGCTGTTTTATTTGATTTAGAGAAAAGATCATGCAGAGGAAAAATGAAGTGTCGAATTATTGTTATTGTGAATTGTCGGAATATCTTTCAAATTACTCACACTTGCCAGAGTAAACACTAACGGTTTAGTATGTTGAGTCAGGACATGGATTAAAGGAACTAGTTTGTAGTTACAAAGCAATTACAAAGTCCTGAATGTCGCATTTAGTTTCATGGTATTTACAACCACATTTTGGTCCCCGATTCTTCTTTCTCTAAGTACTTTTTTTTACAAACCTCATAACACATCCTAAAACAATGACCGTTACAACATATGAATGCTGCTGCCCACATTGATCAGACAGTCTGATTACAACCAACCACTCCCCCCCCCCCAACTAAATAAATATCCTATTTCTGAGCATTGCATTGTTCAAAGTTGAGAACGGGGTTGCAAAATCAAAATCAAATCAAATCAATTTTATTTGTATAGCCCAATATCACAAATTACAAATTTGCCTCAGTGGGCTTAACAGCAACACAACATCCTGTCCTTAGACCCTCTCATCGGATAAGGAACAAGTCCCTAAAAAAAACCCTTTAACAGGGAGAACAAATAGGAAGAAACCTCAGGGAGAGCAACAGAGGAGGGCTCTCTCTTCCAAGACGGACAGCGTGCAATGGATTTTGTGTTCACGCAATTTACACAATACAACATTGAAAGAGGATAACAGAATTATAATGGACATAAAATTTATGAAGAACATGATGCACAGGATGCCAAGCAGTGTCCAGATGCCAACGAAACAGTCCAGGATCCAAGCCACGCAAGCAGCATCATCAGTTAAAAAAAAAAAAAAAAAAAAACTAAGGTTGTAAAATCCATTGCATTTTAGGAATTTGAATTTGACTATATACATATATATATACGTATACGTATGTATGTATGCACGCACACACACACACACACACACACACACATTTTAAGCTGGCATAAAGATATCTCAACCAAACGAGAATAAGTAATTGGTATCTACAACACCAATTACTCCACACCCAAGGTTAATGAGAGTTTGAGATAACATCCCCATTGTCACTGTAGAAGTACTTCTGGAACACACTGTTCCTACAACAAGAGGAACCATTTTTCACTTTAGCTGTTGAGGTTTCATAATCCTGCCAAAACGCTGCCTAATGACTTGTAAAGCAAGGACTGAAACAATAAATGAGCAGAATACATGAATGTGAACTAAGACTATCCATCCATCCGTTATCCAAGCCGCTTATCCAAAGTCAGGTCCTCAGAAGCTGGAGCCTATCCCAGCAGTCATTGGGCAGCAGGCGGGGAAACACCATGGACAGGCTGCCAGTCCATCACAGGGCAGACACATTCACACCTAGGGACAACTTAGTACGGCCGACTCCCCTGACCTACATGTCTTTGGACTGCGGGAGGAAACCCACGCAAACACGGGAAGAACATCGGGTCGTCCACACAGAGGACGACCCAGGACGACCCCCAAGGTTAGACAACCCTGGGATTTGAACCCAGGACCTTCTTGCTGTGAGGCAACCAGGCTAACCACTGTGCCACCCGGGTGAATTAAAACTATCAATGACATATTCCTTAGGAAACTAATGACAACAAGCGTTGACGCAAACAGCAGATTTCTATTTTGCCACTTTGTTCTTATGACCAAACAATTAAAAAAAAGACAAATTTCACAGAATTCGACTAAGTCTTGAATTAAAGCCACACACCATGAAAGTCACACCACAATGGAAGTCTAGAGTGATTCAGATATGTGAATACGATCCATACCCCTATAATTACACAAAGGCAGTTACAACTTTGAATGAGAGGAGTCAGGCACTGTCTAAACTTTGTGAATCAAAGAGGGAACATAAAAGTACAACTTTGGTTTCAAGGGAAAGGAAACTAAATCAGAGATGCTTCACCCTTGACTGTAGGTTTCCACTTTCTATGGAGCTTGCATCTATAACGCTTTATAAGCATCTACAATGCATCTATAATGCCCTATAAGCACCTATTGCATCTATAATGCCCATACTTTCCTATAATGTGTATTACAATGACTAACGGCTATGGCTGAAGACTGAAATAGCACTGAAGTCTCATTATGCATCTCTACAAAACTTCAGTAAAGCAAGTTGGCTATGATGCATTATGACATTTGACAGATAAACAGGTGACAGATAAACAGGTTAATGATGACATATTTAGAATGCATAAATCCGTTTTAAATTGACATGATGTATCATAAAGGTGGTTATGATGTGTTGTGAGGGTGTATACATGGTTATAATTAATCTTACAATGACTTATAGCTACACTTATAGGGCGTTATAGATGCAAGCTTCATAGAAAGTGTTACTGAATTCTCAGTTTTAACTGTTGTGAAGATGTCGTGCAAATTCATACCCCTTTAATACTGATATAAGATAGAGTAGGGAGTTTTTGGTTTTTGGTTTTTTTTGTCAAAGTTTACAATATGATGAACCTAACCAGAAACTTGCCAGAGATGCAAAAACCAGGTCCAGAAAGTAAAAGTCCAAACTATGTATTTGCTCTACTCATGCACTACACCAGCAGATTCTAATCAACACCACTCCTCAACTAGGTAGGGAAAACTAGCTAATGACATCAGCTGGTTTAGTAACATGGTTGGAGCAAATACACAGTTTGGACATTTACTTTCTGGACCTGGTTTTTACACCTCTGCTTGACACCATTACATAAATCTGTCTTGACACCTCACATCATTTGAAAACACCTGATGACAGCTACTGCAGTGATACTACCGAGCAGCAATAGCTAAGTGAGAATGTACATCAACCATGACATCATAATTAACATTGCTCCAGGACCATCACTGTGATGGACCAATCACATTGTTGTGATGTCCTGCCTTTGCAACACGGGGGAAAAAGACCGCAAAAACACCAAAGCTAACCTAATATAACCTCAACCTAACCCTAACCTTAACCTAACGCTTAACCTTACCCTAACCATAACTGATAGCTAACCTTAACCGAACCGATAGCTAACCCATGCTAACCCACAACTTAATCCCACAACTGTCTTTTTCTTCGAGTGGCAAAGGCACAATAGCACAACGACGTGATTGGCCAGTTGCAATGATGGTCCTGGAGCAACATTATGATGTTGTAGGAACAACACCAACATGTTGATATCAGATACACCGAACCGTTATAGTATGGTGATGTAATTGTGCTCTGGTCTTGCTGTGTACTGTGAATGTCTTTTGTATTGTATATTTTGAATCCTGATTGCTTAACAAATGTCCCATTGAGGGCAGTAAAGTGATTGATTGATTGATTGATTGATTGATTGATTGATTGATTGATTGATTGATTGATCGATTGATTTATTGGTTGGTTGGTTGGTTGGTTGGTTGGTTGGTAACACCTCCTCTTACAATGATAACCATCACAAAGCAGATGGATCGAAGCATAGCAACAATCCTCGGTAGCAACCCGTGAGGAGGTGGAGTGTCGTTGCCTTACCTTGTACTTCTCCACGGTAAAAATAGGATTGCTTTGATCTAGCACTCAGATTGGTTGCCATAGTATATTTCCAACATAACACGGCCTAATATAGCAGCATTGCTTGCCAGCTCCCTATTACTCTGTTGTAAACAGTAATGGGCAGATAACGCTGACATTTGTTAGGTACAGAAATCACTTGTTTTAGAGAGTATGTAGTTGGGGGAAAAAAATCATCTCTTGGGTCAGTTTCAAATAGGATGATTTCTTAGAATAAAAGAAAAAAGTACAAGATACTAAAATAGATAGACATTTGAAAAATGACAATACACCATCAAACTAGTACAATTATAGATTATACATCATCATCATACACCGATCAGCCAAAACATTAAAACCACTGACAGATAAGTGAATAACATTGATTATCTTGTTACAATGGCCCCTGTCAAGGGGTGGGATATATTGGGTTGCAAGTGAACAGCCAAGTCCTTGAAGTTGTGTGTTGGAAGCAGTAAAAATGGGCAAGTGTAAGGATCTGAGTGACTCTGACAAGGGCCAGATTGTGATGGCTCAATGACTGGGTCAGAACATCTCCAAAATGGCAGGTCTTGTGGGGTGTTACCTACCAAAAGTGGTCCAAGGAAGGACAACCAGTGAACTGAAAACAGGGTCATGGGTGCCCAAGGCTCAATGATGTGTGTAGGGAGCAAAGGCTAGCCCGCCTGGTCCGATCTCACAGAAGAGCTACTGTAGCTCAAATTGCTGAAAAAGTTCATGCTGGCTATGATAGACAGGTGTCAGAACACACAGTGCATCACAGCTTGCCGTTTATGGGACTGCAGATCTGCAGACCAGTCAGAGTGCCCATGTTGAGCCCTTCATTGCAATGGTATTCCCTGATGGCTGTGGCCTCTTTCAGCAGGATAATGCACCCTGACACACTGCACACATTGTTCAGGGATGGTTTGAGGGACATGACAAAGAGCTGAAGGTGTTGCCTTGGCCTCCAATTTCCCCAGATCTCAATCCAATCGAGCATCTGTGGGATGTGCTGGAAAAACAAGTCCAATCCATGGAGGCCCCACCTCAAAACTTATAGGACTTAAAGGATCTGCTGCTAACGTCTTGGTGCCGGCTACCAGAGGATACCTTCAGAGGTCTTGTGGAGTCTATGCCTCGATGGGTCAGAGCTGTTTTGGTGGCACGAGGGGGACCTACACAATTTTAGGCAGTGGTTTTAATGTTTTGGCTGATCAGTGTATCATGTTTCATGTGTGCTGCCTGCCTGATGCACAATGGAGAGGCAACAGTTAATCAAAGCATCTCCCTTTATCTTTTCTATGATATCATCAGACAGGGGCGACTGAGTTCAAAGTGCCGTAAAACGGATTGTGTTGGTTGCAGAGATTGAAATCAAGTGCTGTTGGCCCACTGCCTCACTCATTTATGACAATTTATCCAAGAGACAGTAAATGCACGGAAGACAACAAAGAAATCATGCACACGCATACAAAAACTATATCCCATCTACACTGGAACTTTTTGCCATTGGTATTCTCTTGCTGCAGTTCAAAGCAAGCAAGATAACCAAGGATGGTTCCAAAAGCAGGCTACCGTCCTCAGATGGATTTCCCAGTTGGCAACAGAGCTCTTCACTATGACAGCATTGGTAGATAACAAGTATAAGCTATAAATGGGGGAGTATATATGTGTGTGCATGCGTGCGTGCGTGCGTGCGTGCGTGCTTGTGTGCGTGCGTGTGTATGTGTGTGAACATATGTGCTTAATTTTCAATAGCAGAAGAAACAGAATAATCTTCCAAGCCAGACTTGCCATCTGAAAGCATTCCATCACTTGGGTAAGACATAAGACATACATCATATAAGACAACACATTAGTGAGGCATTGCAACCAGTAAATGTAGCCTAGCTTGTAACAACTTGAGGAAAATGGTGGTACTATTATCTTTACCACAAAAATCATGCAAGGCACTTGGACACACACACACGCACACACGCACTCACACATGCATGCAGGTACACACACACACACACACACACACACACACACACACACACCTGAGTGAGCTCCTGTTGCTCCAGGTCCCATTTCTTAATGCCATTGTCTCGGGATCCGCTGAACAGCACATCTCCCTGGACAGCAAGGCATTCAATTCCATCGTAATGAGGCGGCTCAAAGTTATGGGCTGGACCTACATTGCCCAGAGTGCCTTCTGCTACATCAAACACCTGTGGAAAATATAGAAGGTCAGAGGGCAATGACCAAAAGATGAAAAAGGCGGGGAGGTGGACAAAAATGAGTAAAACAGATTATAAGGATGTACGTCTCTTTGTGTGTGTGTGTGTGGGGGGGGGGGGGGTTAGAACTTTTAGGCAAATACAGATCAGCAAAGGATGAAATGTGGATTTGCACTGGTCAAGTGGTATTTTTGTGAGGCACAGTCATGTTTTCTGTGTGCATTATTCTGTTTGGTATTTTGGTGACTTGCCGAGCACTAAAGTGGGAGGAGAGGCACGGTAGGAGGTGTGTCACTGACAATCCCGTGGCACGCTGCAATTATAAGAACTTTAAGAATGACAGTGCCTCCTACTGTCTGCCACCCACCTGCTTGGACAAGTTGAAATAACAAGGTGATGTGAAACAGGTGATGTGAAGGAGCTTCCAAAAAAAGGCCTAGTCCTTCAAGAGCAAGGATGGATCGAGGCTTGCCAATTTGCCAGCAGATACATCAGGGAATAACCCAGCACTTTGAGAACAATGTTCTCCAAACACAAATCAGTGGGATTTTGGGCATTTCACCCTCTACAGTGCACAATATAATTTAAAGGTTCAAGGAATCTGGTCAAATCTCTGTGCATAAAGGGCAAGGCCAAAAGCCACTCCTGAATGTGCGTGATCTCGCTCCCTCAGACATCACTGTCTTGAAAACAAGTAATGTGTCTGTAATGGATATCATGACAGCGGCCCGGGAATACTTCGGTAAAACTTTGTCAGTTAACACCATTCACCACTGCATCCACAGATGCAAGTTAATGCTTTACTATGCAAAACAGAAGCCATACATCAATACTGTCCAGAAGCATTGCCAACTTCTCTGGGCTCAGTCTCATCTGACATGGAAAGTAGCACAGTGGAATCATGTTTTGTGGTCCGACGAGTCAACATTTCAGACAGTTTTTGGAAAGAACAGCCACCATCTGTGAGCCAAAGAGGTAAAGGACCACCCAAGCTGTTATCAGCGTGGGGGTGTATCAGTACCCATGGGATTGGTAACTTGCACATCTGTGAGGGCACCATTAACACACAAAGATATGTACACCTTTGGAGTAACATATGCTGCCATCCAGATGCCTTCTTTTCCGGGGACATCTCTGCATTTTCCAGCAGGACAATGCCAAACCACATACTGGCCGGATTACAAGTACATGGCTGTGTAAGCAGAGAGTGTGGGTGCTAGACTGGCGTGCCTGTAGTCCTGATCTGTCACCAAATATGGCAACGAAGGCCCTGTACAATTGCACAGCTGAAAACCTGCATAATGGATGAATGGGAGAAAATTCTGCTTGTTAAACGAAACCAATTGGTGTCTTCAGTGCCCAAACACTTAATAAGTGTTATTAAAAGAAATTGTGGGAAAAAAACAATTAAATTCACAAGGTAAAATATCAAATAATGTGTTGTAGCATTTTCAAAATAGTACAAGATGAATAGAATTTACAATCATTCCTTGTTTTTATTAGCATTTTCCATACCGTCCCAACTTTTTTGGACTTGAGGTTATATATGGTTGTATATATACTAGCCCCGGCAATGAAATAAATTAATTAATAAAGAGATAAGATAAGATAAGATAAGATAAGATAAGATAAGATACTTTATTAATCCCCATGGTGAAATTTAACCCATTCTATCCGTGTAGCTAGGAGCAGCGGGAAGCTGCAGTGCAGTGCCAACTCCAGTCCCTTTTTCCTATTGCTTTGGTCAGGGGCCCAGGCAAGAGTGTTAACCTAACATACATGTCTTTGATGGTTGGAGGAAACCACAGCCCCTGGCAGAAAACCATGCAGACATGGGGAGAATATGCAACACCCCCCACAAAAAAAAACCTGGGACAGCCTGGAGTTCGAACCCAGGACCTTCTTGCTGTGAAGCAACAATGCTAACCACTGGGCTACCATGCATAAATCTTGATAGATTTACAATGCTCAGACATACTATACCACACTGATTAGTGTAATGCAAAACATGAAAAGTGGCCATTCTGTAACCTAAAAATAACAGTCTCCCTGTCAATCTAATTGGGCATTCAATTTATAAACAGCAGTTTGCGTGTTGAAATGTTGTTGAGATGGTTCTCTTTATTTTTCTTATCATAAAAAGTGTCGTGCACATCTCTTTTTTGAGACAAAGAGAAAATAAATGGTTCAAAGTTTTGATGATGTTGGCTCTGTCTCCAATGAATGAAATAATGTATGCGTTAGATTGTTATCAAAACAGATCAATGCTGTTATTTAGGAATAACCCAACTGATCAGAGAGGCAAGAGAAAGCAGAGGAAACTTGGCAGTGCTGTGTCTGGACCTTGCTAACGCCTATGGAGCAACCCCCTCACAAGCTGGTAGAATTGGCTCTGATCAGACACCACGTCCCAGAGAAGATCCAAAACCCCATCCTCAACTTTTACAACAATTTTAGCCTGAGGGTGTCCACTGGGACCTTGACATCACCATGGCATCGACTAGAAAAGGGTATCATCACTGGCTGCACAATTTCTTGTCAATGTTTGCACTTGCTGGCCATGAATATGCTTGTAAAGTCTGCAGAAATGGAGTGCAGAGGTCCCCAGTCCAAATCTGGCACCTGACAACCCCTGATCAGAGTGTTCATGGATGACCTAATCATTACAACTACATCAGTGTCCGGATGCAGGTGGATGCCAGTGCAAGGACTTGAATGACTCATTACATGGGCAAGAATGAGCTTGAAAGCCCAAAAATCCAGGTCTCTGGTCCTCAGGAAAGGAAGAGCGACCAACCGGTTCAGCTTTTCTTTGGGAGGTACCCAAATTCCATCTGTGACTGAAAGCCAGTCAAGAGCCTGGGTGAGATCTTCACCAGTAATCTGAAGAACAAAGTGGCACACCAGGCAACCAGTGATGACCTCAACACTTGGCTCTTTACAGTGGACAAGTCAGGGCTTCCTGAAAAATTCAAAGCCTGGATATATCAACATGGAATCCTGCCTCGACTCCTCTGGCCACTGCTAATCTACGAAGTCCCAATCACCATCATGGAGGGGTTTGAAAGGAAGATCAGCCAGTTCATGCAGAGGTGGCTGGGCCTGCCGCGGAGCCTAAGTAGTGTCGCCCATTATGGGCATAACACCAAGCTAAAGCTTCCTCTCAGCAGTCTCGCAGAGGAGTTCAAGGTCACCTGAGCCAGAAATGTCCTGTTCTACTGAGACACCACTGACACTAAAGTCTCCTCTGTGGGTATCGAGGTCAGAACAGGAAGGAAATGGCATGTGCAGGAGGCAGTTGAGCAGGCTGAGGCAAGGTTGTGGCAAGGTTGTGGCACACCATCCTGATGGGCACTGTGGCAACTGGTCAGGCAAGGCTCGGGCGCAACTCAAGACCTTGCTATGGTAAAGACCGAGGAAAGGAGAGGCGAAAGCTGATCCAGGAGGTGGTAGGCACAGAGATGGATGACGCTTGCTACAGCAGAATACGTATGTGCAAGCAGGGGGGCTGGACCAAGTGGGAGCATGCAACCGGCCGAAAAATCACCTGGGCAGAACTCTGGAAGGCGGAATCACACCGATTCAAGTTTTTGGCCCAGTCAGTGTATGATGTCCTCCCGAGCCCTTCCAACCTGTTCAGCTGGGGCCTGGCGGACTCACCTGCTTGCCAACTCTGCCAGAAAAGGGGATCCTTGGAGGACATCCTGAGGTGCTGTCCAAAGGCCTTGGGAGAGGGGTGGTATCGTTGGTGCCATGACCAAGTTCTGCGAGCAGTAGCAGACACCATCTGCACTGGGATCAGCTACAGCAAGCAGTGGCACCCAACAAAACGTAACATTGTCTTTGTTCAAGAAAGGGGAGAGGCCCCAGCCTCAGCCAAAGGCCCAGGGTGGGCTGCTCACAACAGCAAGGGACTGGCAGTTCCTGGTCGACCTAGGGAGACAACTGAGGTTCCCGGATACCGTTGCAACTACCACACTCAGGCCAGAGATGGTCCTGATGTCCGTGGCAACCAAGAAAGTGGTTTTGCTAGAGCTAACTGTTCCCTGGGATGATCAGATGGAGGAGGCGCAAGAAAGGTAGAGAGCCAGGTATGCAGATCTGGCAGCTGAGTGTCGGAGGAATGGATGGAAGGCCCACTGTGAGCCAGTTGAAGTGGGCTGCAGGGGCTTTGCAGGCCAGCCTCTACACCAGGTCCTGGGACTCTTGGGGATGTGAGGGCTGCAAAGAAGAGCCATTAAGAACAGCTCGGAAGCCGCTGAAAAGGCTTCCTGTTGGCTCTGGTTGAAGAGGGGTGACACGTGGCGTAATGCGCTACCTGGACACAAGTCGGGGCTTGATCACCCCCAGCTGGGTTGCTCAGGCATCTGATGTTAAGAGCCAAAACACCTGATGACCCGGGTTCATTACCGATGATGTGTTCAGGTTGCACCACATGGTGTATCAAAGAAATAAGGATATCTCCTACCAGGGTGTCCGGGTGGCATAGTGGTCTATTCCGTTACCTACCAACACCTACCTGTGTTACCTCTGACTTGGTCAGGTGTCCCTACAGACACGATTGGCCGTGTCTGCGGGTGGAAACTGGATGTGCGTATGTGTCCGGGTCGCTGCACTAGCGCCTCCTCTGGTCGGTTAGGGTGCCTGTTCAGGGGGGAGGGGGAACTGGGGGAAAAGCATGATCCTCCCACGCTCTACGTCCCCCTGGCAAAACTCCTCACTGTCAGGTGAAAAGAAGCGGTTGGCGACTCCACATGTATCAGAGGAGGCATGTGGTAGTCTGCGGCCCTCTCCCAGAGCAGCAGAGAGAGTGGAGCAGCGACCGGGACAGCTTGGAAGAGTGGGGTAATTGTCCGGATACAACTGGGGAGAGGGGGGGGGGGGGGGTTGTCCAAAAAAAAAAAAAAAAGGATAAAAAGGATATCTCCAACCACTTGCAGGCTATATCGTGGCATCGTTGGACTATTAACTATCAAATCAAAATTAAGGTTTTTGTTTGTTTGTTGGCTTTAAGATCAGACACTTCTGTCATGAAAATGTATATTTTCAGATTGTATCCTGTTGTTTCTGACTGATAATACATTAAAATAAAACCTGCTGCATATTTTCTGGGTGATTCTGCACTTCCCGCACAAAGACAACAGTTCAGTTCCACACACAGATTTCTGTGTGTGGAAAATAACAAAAGTGTTAAATGTGTTTGCATTCAGGAGTGTGTGGAAAATAACAAAAGTGTTAAATGTGTTTGCATTCAGGAGTAACCAATCTTGTCTTTGTCCTCACTTTTATTTCTAATTGTTTGTGTGTGCATATGTGTGGGCATATTTGTGAACATCTGTAGGCTTCAGACCTTGACATAGTGGTCCTTGGAGCCAGTGATGACTTGGTCTTTACCCAAGAGAGACTGTCCCACCGTCAGACACATAACTGAGCCTATGTGGCCTGTCAGTTTCCCCATTGCCTGCATCCTACACAGCACGCATGCACACACACACACACACACACACACACACACACACACACACACACACACACACACACACACACACACAAGAGAAGGTGATGATGAAAAGAATTGATAATTTGTAAGAATGAAAATAATTTCAAGTTTATGGTAACATTGGCATTGTATGAAACAATTCTACTTTTCATCTCTGAAGGAAAAAAGAGCTATGTATTGAGACGCTATTAAATAATATCCTTTTACATATTTTTCATTTGTATATACTTTTAGGAGTCTCTGGAGCCCATCTGTACACGCTTTTTGGTCTAGTCGGTAAATTGTTTGCCTCTTCATTCACAGAGAAGGAAGATAAGAAGAAAAGGATAGCATCACGGTGAAGCCAGCACTTGATTCCTACTGACAGTTTTCACTGATGTTTGATCATTGATCAGTCTTCATGATAGTAAATAAGCCTTACTGTGCATCTGTCATACCCTCACTTCTGGGCTCCTGTAGCCTCTGGCTGGCTAAAGCCAGAGGCTACAGGAGCCCAATCTCGCAAGTGGATCAAGTGCATTGATTTTTCATGAGACTTTGTCCAGCTTCCCTTCCATATGGTCCAAACACAGCCTTGGAGACTGTTTCAATTGTAAACAACATTGGTGGGAACAGCAAAGGGTAGTTACTTACTTCGGGGAAACAATGAGTCACATGATGCACATGCATTTGTGCAATTTACAAGCATGGCCGTTGTCATGGAAAGACTGGGAGAGTTATGATTTAGCCTCTGCTACAATGTCAGAAAAAGTTGTTGCGAGTCGTCAGAAGTGTTTGCTTGCAAGGTGAGGGTTCCTGTGCATTTTCTGGACGTATATTTTCCTTCTTTTATTTTCTTGTTTAGACAGACCTCACCAGTGAGCCTGCATCATTACTTTTTTTGGATTTTTCCCCCTTTTTCTCCCCAATTGTATACAGCCAATTATCCAACTCATCTGAGCCATCCCGGTTGCCGCTCCACCCCCTCTGCCGATCCGGGGAGGGCTGCAGACTACCACATGCCTCCTCTGATACATGTGGAGTCGCCAGCTGCTTCTTTTTACCTGACAGTGATGAGTTCACCAGGGGGACATAGCACGTGGGAGGATCAGACTATTCCCCCCAGTTCTCCCTCCACCCCGAACAGGCGCCCCAACAAACCAGAGGAGGCGCTAGTGCAGCGACCAGGACACATACCCACATCAGGCTTCCCACCCACAGACACGGCCAATTGTGTCTGTAGGGACGCCCGACTAAGCCAGAGGTAACATGGGGATTCGAACCAAAGATCCCCATGCTGGTAGGCAACGAAATAGACTGCCACACTACCTGGGCGCCCCTGTTATTTATATTATTTGAGAGTAATTGAATGTTGCAAAAAGAGACAAATGGCAAAGAACGAAATAAATTAATGAAAGAAGAAATGGACGCACTTGTTGAGGTCCCAAATTCGAACAGTGTTGCCAGCGGCAGCATACAGCACAGATCCAGAAGGGTTGAGGGCTATCTGGTTGATCTGGTACTCCCCCTGTGCAAAGGTTATTGTACGTGTGGTGGTGCCAGCACATCACCTGAAACCACCTGCCCTGATGAACTGTAGGGGAAAAGTGAGACAAGGTTCGTCACGATGATGGGCAGAGAGAAAGAAGGGGTGGAGTGTGGGCATGATATGAAGGGGAAAAGAAACAAGACAGGCAGAAAGAGATTGTGATGCAAGATGAGATGTTGTATGTCACATTTTTTACGTTTCATTTTTCACTCCATGCAACTCCAAACACACCATTGTACAAAAAAGTGGATTCTTCCACTTCAACAAACAAAGCTCACTTTGACTGCAGTTTGAGTGCCTCAAGCTGCTTCATTAGCTTGACAACAATTAAAAGAAAAACACAGGAACACATACACACAGCAGGCAGTAACTTACGTGAGTGTGCGAACACACTTGGCGGAGTCGCGGATATCCCAGACCTTAATGTAGGATGTGGACACAGAGAAGACAAGGCACGAGGAAGAGCAGTACTTCACTGACACCACGTTGTTTGGGTGGCCTTTCAAGGTGACAATCTCCTGGCCCGTGACCAGGTTCCACATCTTACAGGTTCGGTCTGAAAGAGGAACAGGCTTAGATATTCTACACATCGAAAGCCAATCCCAGTGCATGAACACTACACAATTAGCACTGTTCACAAACTGCATTTTAAATCGAGGAGGATATTTGGTGGCATTTCTTAACGAATGGATGGATCCTAAACATGGGAAGGCCGAGAAAACATTCACTTACTGCCATAGAGTATGTCATGAAGTTAAAACACAGCAGTAAAGTATAAGAAGTGGAGAAAAAATGTTTTGCCTTATTGTGATTGTTAAACTCCAAAGACATGGAAAATCCATCCATCCGTCGATTATTCAAGCTGCTTATCCTAATCGGGGTCACGGGATGCTGGAGCCTATCCCAGCAGTCATTGGGCAGCAGGCGGGACGACACCCTGGACAGGCCGCCAGGCCATCACAGGGCCGACATACACATACACACACACACACACACACACACACACACACACACACACACACACACACACACACACACACACACACACACACATTCACACCTAGGGACAATTTAGTATGGCCAATTCACCTGACCTACGTATCTTTGGACTGTGGGAGGAAACCCTTGAAAACATGGGGAGAACATGCAAACTCCACACAGAGGACAACCTGGGATGACCCCCAAGGTTGGACAACCCCGGGGTTCAAACCCAGGACCTTCTTGCTGTGAGGCAACCATGCTAATCACTGCACCACCATGCCGCCAGACATGGAAAAATACATCAGAAATAACACAAAGCAGTGCATATACTTTATAGAAAATTTGGCAAATGTAGGGCTTAGATGAAACATTATTCCAGGCTAAAAACCTGTTCCCTGGTGTGTTGGCCATGTACCTTTAGATCCAGTAAACAGTAGCTCATCTGTGGCGTCCACACATAACACAGGTTTAGAATGGCCCTCAGCCACAGACACACACTGCAGAGGTGCTGTACGACCCCCCTTTACACCTCCAATAGGACTGATCACGCCCCTAATGGACACACACATGAAAAAAAAAAGTCACACACTAATAGAGAAAACAAGTAATGGTTCCTAGCTACACATCTACAAGCTACCTCATTGTCCTGCACAAACTAGTCATTCTGAACACAGGGGGAATGCAAAAACATGCTACCACCTAATTACAAGCATGCGCGCGCGCGCGCGCACACACACACACACACACACACACACACACACACACACACACACACACACACACACACACACACACACACACACACACACACACACACACACACCATATCTTATGCACACACACAATATGCATGTTCGTTTTTTCTTTTGTCTTTCTATTTCATCTTTTCTATCCAACCAACCGCCATTAGTTGTGGAAGGGCTTAATTAAGGTTGTACAGTCCTGTACATTCATCAGAACTGCTTCCCTATTACTTCTTCACCCACTCCACCCGCCTCTTCCTCCCTCCTGTCCCTCTGACAGGCTGGAGTCCCAGAGCGCTTGCAGAGGAGCCAGCAGAGCAAGACAGAGCAGGAAGAGAGTGAGAAGAAGAGAGAGAAATGTGGAGAAATTGGTCCCTAGTGGGCTTCCTTACAACGTCGGGTCCAGTGAAACCACTGCTTATGTGCAGAATAGAATCCAGGAGTAATAAAATAAAGAGCGAGGAAGACCTGCAGGGGTGTTTGAAACACATCAAGAATGACAACAACACCCCCCCCCCACAGACAGACACAGACACACACACACACACACAAACACACAATCACACACAAATACATACATATCAAATGAAAAAACAAACACCAAACCATACCCTCTGTGTTTTTGAACAATGCATTCTAAAATGGCACCAAACATGGCATCAGTCATTCATCCAAACCAAAGTCAGGTGAAAAGACACATGCATGTCTGCCAGTCTCACAAAGCACAACAAATAAAAACAAAAAACAAAACAAAAAAACAAAAAACGACCGACAAACAGTGCACTCAAAACAGTGGTGTTGTTTTATGACTCTCCCACAGGCTCTAAGTACAGCCCCACAGCAGCCAGCAACTCAAAAATTAATACACATGACATAATATCTTACGATCACATCATGCAACACCTCCACCAATCTGCAAGCCAACTCATAGTTTGGCAGCTCGAGAGCAAACCCTCTCGTGGTCCTGAAGCAAAGCGTTGCAGGGCAGGTGATAACGCCAAAGTCAGATTATCAACTGTGGCCCACAGATGGCATGTGTAGGCCTTACTGTAATCTACTATAATGGTCTATAATCTACTATAATGGTCTCAGCTTCCAATCCGCCTCTGTCCTGGGTTTGGCCCAGTCCCATATTTGAAAGACTTCAACTTAAGTGCGCCTTTGTTTGTTTGTGACGGTTTACGTTATACGACTTTAATTGAAGAGAGAGAGAGAGAGAGAGAGAGAGAGAGAGAGAGAGAGAGAGAGAGAGAGAGAGAGAGAGAGAGAGAGAGAGAGAGAGAGAGAGAGAGAGAGAGAGAGAGACAGGCAGATGGAGAAAGTGAGAGAGAGGGCGAGCAAAAGAAAAAAGGGGCACTGATAAGGCAATTAATTGGGAGGTTATGTCATTTAAACGAACCTCATTACTCTGAAGGTGGGTGCTCAATCATCTTTTCGTGAGTCACGTCCCAAGCCAAAATGAATGTCAATCAATAGTATGAATATTAAGAGGTGGAAATGAGATACTATATATTCATTTACTCCATTTTATTCTCTCTAAGCCAACTACATTCATACACGGCAATGGGATATGATACTTGGCCATACCATTCTTTCTGTTACCACAGTATGTTTTCATAACCACCTTGTAGTGGTAATAATCTCTAACTTTGTCGGTATATTAACAAAACGCTAATTGTTTTCCCGCCAAGTTGATATTCTGCATGACACTATAGAGTTGGCACTCCACATCACAGTGTATTACTCTTCACAGAAGCACCGTCTCTATCTGGTACGGCAGTGCAGTGTTCACAATGGTGAGAGTGATCCTGTTACATCAACACCCTTGTCATTGTGTGTTGTGTAATGCACACAACATGAAAATTGCCAAGAAGTGCTGTAAGGCAGCACAACCAAGGGTGGAGAGAATATAATGAAACTGGAGAGGGACAACGATGTATACTCCCCACAGCAGAGAGATAGATGCTGGTAGAGATAAATTCGTGTGTTTCTATATTTACATGTGTGCATTTGTTTGCAAGAGAGCAAGAGAAAGAGACAGGTGAAAGAATCGGGGTGAGATAATGCTGCTCATTACAGTCCAAAAGGTAATTCAATCAGTGGTATCTGTATATATCACTCATGTGTGGTGCTACCAGTCGTTCATTACTGTGATCTGTGTGTAACGACATGCACATTTGCACTTTAAGCGCTGTAAACCTATTCTGTGATTAAATGACTTCACTGAATACTGTGGCATATCCATGCGGTTGTTATTTGATGAGAATTTTAAAAAGTGACTGATCAACCTCCCCTCACAAGATACCGTATCTCAGACATCACTGTTTTATAAGTCAGTTATGGCATCCATAATATGTTTCCTGTTGAATATGTTGATTCAGATTCAGATGTTTTGTTTTTTTTTCTCTCGAGCAAAACCTTTGTTTGTGTCCACCCAATCGAAATGCAATGGGGTTCAATCAGGTCAAGCGTGCAAGGGGAAACCAGAGACACACACACACACGTACACACAAAACACCACAGGTGGGAGTGGGGGGGGTGTGTGTCAAAGAGAGCAGTGAGTCCAATGAGGTCAGAGCATGCACCACAACGACCCCCACCCATTTTGGAAAAGGAGGAGAGGCCAGGCAAGGCACTGGCAAACAGAAGAGACAAGGATGGCTGACAGGTCAGTTACAGGCAAATGAGTGGAGTGACTGAATGACGGAGACAGACTGACACAGTTCCTCTACCTGAGCACCTCGGAGAGCGAGGAATCGCTGTCATCCGACCTGGAGGCAGAAGAGGAGCAGGATTGGGTATTGGGGTAAGGGATTGGGGTAAGGAGAAGGAAAGGGTTAACAACACTGAGGAAATAGAGAGGGATTTCTGACAAAAGGTTAAATGTAAAGGGGAAAAGGAAGAGAGTGGGGTTTCGTATGTAAATCTGCTATTTAAATGGGAAGATCAGCCAACGATCAAGCGACTCTTTATTATCAACAGAGGACTCTGGGGCAGCATCCTCTAACTGATAATGAAGGAGTAGGCTGTGTGAAGCCTGACAGACATATTTCACAAATATGTCCGTCAGGCTTGCTTGGAAAAGCTGGTTCGCTCATAAGGGTGGCTGATAGTTATATAGCTGGGGTATAATTTGGTGCATTTTGTATGAACCTGCAAAATGACACCCAATGGCGTGGTTTCAGGCAAGGACTCTTCCTCTACAAAGATGACAGAGTCAGGGTCAACATTTGAGGTTAAAGGTTAGGACGGAGCAGAAAAAGACACTTAATTAAGGTAGGGGAATAGACAAGGAGGGCTCAAAGATGCCAAAGGGGTCAACCACTCAGGTTCAACAACAGCACACTGGAGCTTTTACCCTGTTGGTTTGGACAATGTTGTCCTCCCTCCATGTGACTCCTCTGGTGTCCGTGTCCCCTCCTAAATCTACACCTCTTTACAAAGATTAGGGGATTGGGAGAAGTGAAAGGAGGTACAGGGGGAAAACCGATGGGTCTCCCACTGCAGTAGGGAAAATTTAGCAGGTTGGAAGACTGTCAAATGAACTCACAGGAGCCCACTGCAAAGTGGTCATGTAAAAAGAAGCAGACCTCCAAGTCTTTGACCACAGCTTGCAGAAGGTCTGGTATGTGTGCAGCAATGCAATGAAAATGAAATTGTGAATATTTGGTTAAATCAGCTTGCAGGTTTGTCACCATGTGAGGCTGCGTTTCACAATGTTGAACGTGTCTGTGTAAGTGTGAAGGAAACAACACAGGTAAAAGGCGCAATGGATTCCTCTACTTCCTATTACTGTATTAACTTTGACTATCTGTAGCAACATACATGCTTTTCTTAATGTGCTTCTTCAAATTATTGTTGTACATTTTTGAATTTGTTTTTAAAACATATTGTTTTAGAGACAAAGATTTTCAACTTAATGCAAACATTCAGAAAGGATATATGAATCCCCCCCCTTTTCTCCCCAATTGTATCTGGCCAATTATCCCATTCTTCCAAGCTGTCCTGGTCGCTGCTCCACCCCCTCTGCCGATCCGAGGGAGGGCTGCAGACTACCACATGCTTCCTCTGATATATGTGGGGTCACCAGCTGCTTCTTTTCACCTGACAGTGAGGAGTTTTGCTAGGGGGACGTAGTGCATGGGAGGATAACTCTATTCCCCCCGGTTCCTCCTTCCCCCTGAGCAGGCACCCCGACCAACAAGAGGAGGCACTAGTGCAATGACTAGGGCACATACCCACATCCGGCTTCCCATCCGCAGACATGGCCAATTGTGTCTGTAGGGACGCTCGACCAAGTCGTAGGTAACATGAGGATTTGAACCGCTGATAACCGTGTTGGTAGGCAACAGAATAGATCACTACACCACCCAGATTCCCCAAGGATATATGAATTTTAAAGTTTCCTGTTCATCAGATCTGTTGTTTAAAATCCTCTTAGGTTGTAACAATCCGAAACAGTTCATGATGTTTATAGGTTTGTAGTGAACTTGGGAGAAACTGATTACAACCATAAAATGAAGTTCTTGTAGGGGTGTCCGGGTAGCGTAGTGGTCTATTCCATTGCCTACCAACATGGGGCTCACCGGTCCGAATCCCCATGTTATACCTCCAGCTTGGTCGGGCGTCCCTACAGACACAATTGGCTGTGTCTGCGGGTGGGAAGCCGGATGTGGGTGTGTGTCCTGGTCGCTGCCATAGCGCCCCCTCTGGTCGGTCGGGGTGCCTGTTCAGGGGAGAGGGGGAACTGGGGGGAATAGCATGATCCTCCCAGTTCCCCCTAGTGAAACCCCTCACTGTCAGGTGAAAAGAAGTGGCTGGTGACTCCACATGTGTCGGAGGAGGCATGTGGTAGTCTGCAGCCCTCCTCGGATCGGCAGAGGAGGGTAATTGGCCAAGTACAACTGGGGAGGAAAAGGGGGGGAATTAAATTTTTGTGCTCTTATGTTCCTATTTATGACATCAAACCCTGATTACCATTCATGCAGGCAAACACCTACACCCAAACACCTCAGGCGTGTGTTGGAGGAGCAAGAACAGCAAGCATCCATAAATTCACTGAATAATCAGAGCAATTCATTTTTACTGCTTGTGTGAATGTGTAAAGAGCAGGAACTATAAATGATCACCAAGGGAAAACATTTGCAACCTTGCTCCTTTGCTTAAAAGCCATCGTTTCCCATTTGAAAGTCAACAGCTTCATTTGGGTAAGCATTTATTTGATGGGTTGCAATTTTCATGAATGCTTGTAATGAGTTTATGAGCCATCTCAGTGATGTGAGGAAGCTGAAATCAAACTTAAGTTTAAATCAAATTGATGAGTCAAATGAATATTCACTATGAATCACATGGATATTCATTGAACATTTTGTTAAAGCGAATGGTTAACGAGACAAGATGATTTTTAAAGTACACAAAAAGTGTGAAATAACAAATCACCCTCTACAGATTAAACCTAAAAGGAAACAGGAACCCAAACATGTTGGTGGCCGAAAGAGCCAGCATATGCATGTGTGAGTAGTTACAGTATGAACACACACACACACACACACACACACACACACACACACACACACACACACACACACACACACACACACACACACACACACACACAAATAACAGTGCAAAAACAAAGTGAAAACCAAACCCGACAGGCATTACAACAAATGGACGTTACCTCTAGAAGACAACTTCAATGCAAAAATCCATATGTGGAAAAAAACCTCACATGGCACCACAAATGGCATATATTAACAAAAAAAGCCTGCCGTTTTCTTTCACTGTCTGGCTCTATAAGATGGATGAATTTAAACATGAGGCCTAGACAAGTACACAAGTTCCTTCCAATCCCATCAACCCCAGCCAATTCAAACTGGAGCCAAGTATAAGCAGCAGTGGGGAAAGCTGACAAGAACCGATTCATTTACCTACTCCTGCTTCAGATAATGAAGAGCCAAAGGCTTCTATGTAGTGGCACACATGCACGCTAACAGATACAGAGGCTCACTCACATTGTCACATACAGATCACACTTGAATGCTTGCATGCACACACACACACACACACACACACACACACACACACACACACACACACACACACAACACCATTCCGACAAACTCATTTCTCTCAGCAACCTCTCAAACAATTAGGGGTCGATAAAGCTGATAACTGTTCAGGATTAATATAGGATACAACACTAACACCAACAAGGAAGTGGTGAGGCAAACACTGAGTGAAATTAACTGCTGCCATTTCGCAGCACTGAGAGCTAGGATTGATTATGAGGGGGGAGAGACGGGAGAAATAGCCGACTGTTGTTCCAAGTCAATTTTTCTGACTGTGGCATTTATCTGAAGGCAAAAAAACTGTTGGAATGAGCTGCTCTATGGTGCTCTATACTCTATCTATACCCTGGAGGAGAGCCCTTCCCTCGTAATAGGACTGAACTATTAATTACAGTATTAATTATCAATCAATTAATTATTACAGGCCTATTAATAAGGCCTGTAAAAAGACCTAAAACCAAAAAAAAGGTTCAACAAAAAAAGGATTAACAAATCTAGGGGTTCAATTGATCCGGCGAGGATGTCTGGGAACAAATAAGAGTTAGTATGGTGGACTTAGCATGTCACTAAGAATTCTGAGGCCGGCCATGTGTGCTTTATATCTGTTTAACACATATGGTGTGTGTGAGTGTGTGTGCATGTCTGTGTGCGTGCGTGTGTGCCCTTGTGTTTGGATGAAGAGAATGAAGAATGAACTATCCTAACTAAGTGCGTGTGTGTGTGTGTGTGTGTGTGTGTGTGTGTACTTACTTGTCCAAGGCAGAGCCTTGAGTCTGATTGCTTGTGAGCCTGGAGAAGACATTGCGGTCGTTCCTGGTCCTCAGCGGGGGAGAGGAGGGGGGAGTGTAGCCCTCAGTTGGCCTGAGAGGCAGCGAGAGGAACAGACGGGAGGGACAGGAAGAACAGAGAACGAGAGAGAATTAAAGAGTGAGGCAGAGGAGAAGAACCGTTCCATTATTCAATGGCATCCAAACTTATTGGGGGCGCTGAATTGCCGATGCACCATGAGGCATGGTGCCCTATCTGCATGCAGGGCCACTTGGATTTGACTTTCCCCAAAAGGATTACCTGTATGAACGGTCATAAGATTTTCTCCTCGTCATTGGGGAGGTGTCGTAACCCCGAGACTGCCTGGGACTGAGAGAATTCAGACACGTCACACACACACAAGCACACGCACGCACATACACACACACAAACTAAGCAGGGCTTCTACCAGGGAGTGATTCATTTTCAGGAAAAGGATTATTCGCCTAAAAGCAATCTATTCCTTGGTCCCACAAAGCTATTAGCACCTTGGATTTACTACTCAATATGTATGACTTCTAGGGACTAGGGCAATGGGGATTTTTTTTTAATTAAAATAGAAAACTACACAACAAATGATTTTTCACCCACTAGAAGTAGTACAGAATTATCTGACCTTGTCTTAATTGCACTGAAACAATCTTTGTCCCAAATGTTTTAATTGTCTTGCCTGTTTGGGCTTGTGTATTTATGTTTTAAACAAATACAAAACAATATAAAACAGCTGAGCATTGTAATCCTGTGTGTTTAATATGGATCGAGCAAAATGTTTGGTTGGTCAAAGTAATTGTTTCAAGAAATGATTCTAAAAAAAAAAGCAAAACAAACAAACTCAAATGCTTCTTAAAATCTAATGAGGACTAATGGGTTTGATCTGAAGATCAATAGACTTCCTTGCTCATCCCCTGGGAGGCACTGCCAGCTAACAATGCAATGTCAAATGTCATTCCTTTCTGTGACTCTTTTATCAGTGAGAAGTCTTATCTTTTCAACATCTTTGTAGTATTCTTCGTTGTTTATTTCAGCATCCATTTCTTTTTCCTCCGGTGACTTATTAATCTAACTGTTCGGTGTGCTCTGGGCAACCGCGGAAAAGAAATTTGCGCCGCAAAGACAAGTAATTATCACAGAACAAAACAGGGCTGCAGATCTCTGGTCCAGTTGGATCCACAAATGCAAAGTTGAGTGACTTGACCCTCAGAGTAGTGCTATGCACCCTAAATGGGTCTACCATCAGTAGAAATATGGATCACCATACTGGTCTCAGTGGGCATGTTTCATTACTGCACCACTCTTTGGGACTTACAAGGTGTGCCCCCTGACAGGCAGGCTGATCGTGCGGGATGTCCGCTCCCTGAGGTGGGGGTCCCGTAGAGACAGGCTAAAACCTAGGCTCCCAGAGCCAAGGCAAAGACCGTCCTCCTGGATGTCGGTTAGTGAGGCCAGGGACTTGGTGATCTGTTGTGACTTGCTGCTATGTGAAGGGTCCATGCCAGGACCCAAATACTCTGCAGACACTGCCTTCATCTGTGCTGACAGACGAGGCTCCATCTGAGTGGGAAACAGCAGATAACAGAGAAAGAAGAGCACCATGAGAGAGACATGACATAGAATGGACTGGTGTTGGAGTGGAAAAACAAGGTGGTTTGATTTAAAACCGTCGTTGGTATACAGGCACATTTGAAGCACAAGCTTGTACTGCCACCTTTTGGTCAAACATAATCCTGGCTTCCACATCAAAACTTCTTGTAGGCAAAAGAAACAAAGCGGGTGGTGAGGAAACACAAATGCTACATCAAATTATCATGATCACCTAATGACATAAAGAACAATACTGATCCTGAAAAAAATCTGTCAGGGTTGAACAGTGCATGTTATAGCGCTACCACATATCTATTTAAATACAGATTCAAGGAGGAAGGAAGATGGGAGGCTTTGATTTTTTTTTTTTTTTTTTTTAGATTTTGAGATACTTTATTGATCCCTGTAGGGAAATTACACTCTGCATTTAACCCATCTTAGCTATGTAGCTAGGAGCAGTGGGCAGCCGCCATGCAGTGCTCAGGGACCAACTCCAGTTCATCTTGCCATGCTTCGGTCAGGGGCACAGACAGGAGTACTAACCCTAACATGCATGTCTTTTTTGATGGTGGGGGAAACCGGAGCACCCGGAGAAAACCCACCGCAAACACTGGGTTTTTGCAAACTCCACACAGAGGATGGCCTGGGATGACCCCCAAGGTTGGACAACCCCGGGGTTCGAACCCAGGACCTTCTTGCTGTGAGGCAACAGCGCTAACCACTGCGCCACCATGCCACCCTATTGTTACATAGTAACTATACCAGGTTACTGTGTAAATAGAGAAAAAAATATGTCTTTAAATCTGGCCTGCTTTCCCCATCCATATACCTTATTTGTAAAATATTTTATGATTTGATGACAACAAAGTACTTAGTCATTGAAATAACTACCTTCAATTTGAAGTCATCCTGACTGTTGGATTCTTTCATTTGAGACGGACTGTAGGAACAGAAAAATGGAGAAGAAGTACACAGAAAGATGACTAATTACAATTTATTTTTAAGATTTCATGTATGGAGTAGAATCTGTTTGATAATGTATGTCCTAGAGAGCGTTTTGTAAGAAACTAAAGTGCAGCCACACCTGCCGTCAGAGGCTTGGCTGAACTCTGAGGGTTCTTCATCCGTGCTGGTATAACCATTCTCTGGAAACAAACAAAATAAACTGCTGGTCAGTATCGAATACACAAGGCATGTTAAGTGTGTAGGACAGGACAACAGCAAAATTGTGAGACAACAACAATAAAACATTCTTCAAAACGACAGACACACACCCCATCTCTTACCTTGCTGTACATTTTGGATAAGGGCCTGGAGTTCAGGATTGTACTCGGCCTTCTCCCGTAATGCATCCAGGATGATGTGATTGTGGGAGGAACCAATCACATCAGTCTGTCTCAGCTGGCCCTCCAACAGTCTAATCTGAGCCTCCTTCTGAGCCACCTGTAAACCCTGCACATCAATGCACACCAACACATCTGGGTAAACATGGATTCCATCTACGTCATCATGTTAAGGCATCTTGTAATCCAAAATGACACCAGTAGATGGAGCCATATGCTAACTATTATCCAAACTCAACAGGATACTTTAGAAGTAGAACAGTTTGCAGGAGAATAAAGTGTTTGCGTTATTCTACAATACTAACACTATGATCGTAAATTTGGATTGTTTTTTGGATTGTTTTTTTCCCAAATATAATAGTTAAAAGAGTGATTATCTTGTGATTTGAGAATATATTAATAGGATTAATTTGATCACATTTTTTAATATATTTTATTAATCCATGTAATTGTGTTATCCTGTTTCAATGTTATATCTTTCTCTCACTAAGATGTGTAACTTTTTTTTTTTTTACATGGTGATGCTGGTCGCATGGCTTGGGTCTATTGTATTCTGTAAATTGTGTAAACACAACATCCATTGCACATTCTCTATCTTGGGAGATCCCTCTGTTGCTCTCCCTGAGGTTTCTTCCCATTTTTTCTCCCTGTTAAAGGGTTTTTTAGGGAGTTGTTCCATATCCGATGCAAGGGTCTAAGGACAGGATGTTGTGTTGCTGTAAAGCCCCTTGAGACAAATTTGTAATTTGTGATATTGGGCTAAATAAAATTGACTTGACTTGACTTGATTACTTTGGGCCAGCATGAGCTATTAGCTAGATGAACACTTCTTGCTTGAAATGGTGACCCTCGTCATAAAAAAGTGGAAAAGGGGCAGTAGCAGCCTAGATATTTGAAAAGCGATTTTGTAACCGCAAGGTAGCTGGCATGACACTCCTCACTGGTCATCAGTTAAAGACAGTGGATCTTATAAGAGGTGTGTCATGTGGATTTTGAGGCAGGTTTCTCCCAGGAGAAACACGATAGCAGCTTGAAAAACACACTTTTCCACATTTTTTACTTTTAAGGATTCTCTTTAATGTCAAGCAAACCTTGTCAATGGAAGCTTTCAGGAAGTGGTCCAGAAGGTGGCGTGCCTCAGCCAAGGAGCAGGAGCTGATCACCACTGAGGTGTCCACGGAGTCCAGCTCATCCTGTGGGATAAAGTCCAGGATTTACTTCGGGCCATCATTAATAGCACATAACCAGGCATCAAACATACATGACAATGAATATGGATGTGTATGTATTTATGAATGTGTATGTGCATGTGTATGTATGCGTGTGTGTGTTCATCCCTACCTTGGTCTCCTCTATCTGCACAATTGTGGCCTGGCAGTCAGACAAACTGTCACTGATGTAGTCTATGTTGGCGTTGAGCACCTCAATCTCCTCATTCATTTCCTGGATGATACGGTCCTCTTTTTCAGGCCCCTCCCCCTCCGCCATCAGTACCTCTCTTTTATGTAGGAGCACCTCTTGATGAACTGACAACTCCTCCCGCTTCTGACTCATTAATACACACAAAGGGACAGAGAAGGAAGTCATGTTAGAGCTGCACTTTCAGAAAATTCAACCCTACGCGCCAAATGAAACGAAACCAATACTTGACCCGTTTAAACCCTTGAAATCTTATGGGAAATGACAGATTAAGTTGTAGCAATTTCTATTAGCAAATATTATTTCTGACATTCATAACACCTTGGGTAAATACAACAACAACCTTGATTTTGAAGTGTATGCATGATTTTGAATGTAAAGGTAAAAAGGTTAAAGAGGTTTTTACAGAGGGAAAACATGCAAATAAGTTTTGCAGTTAACCAGTACTGCATTTAAACAGAAAGTACGATTTTATGCACCAAGCTAGAAGGAATAAACTACTTTGTTTTTTCTATCCAGGCATCCATCCATTATCCAAACCGCTTATCCTGCTGTCAGGGTCGCAGGGACGCTGGAGCCTATCCCACATAAATTGGACATTGCTTGTACGATAACATTAATACAGTCTTCTATATTTCATACCAACAACACAAGTAATTCTATTCACTTTCTCGCTAATTCTGATGCATCGTATACCACTCACACTTACTTATGTGGTGCTGATGGCTTTGGCTATTTGTAACTTCACATATATGACAATCCACGACCTGGCAAATCTATGTCAAATGTCCTCTGAGCATGTACCTCTAACAAATGTGTGGCTATGGTTTAATTACCCCTTAAAATTAGGTCAAGTCAATGACACGGAACAAATGAAATATGGAGGGGGGAAATGGCTTTTCATCAACTGCTGGCTCTTTTCCTAGAAGTCAAAAATACCCAAAATCTGTTAGCCTTCCCCATGTTAAATCTCATGTTAAATCTTTGTAGCATTAAATCCCTGCCAAAAACAGACTGCATGTTACCACTCAGTAAGAATAATAACACTATAGCCACTGATCAGTGCATTTTGCCTGATCAGTGCTTCCCTCCTCCCTGGAGATGGAGAGGAAGCAGCAAAACCATCTGTACCTTGATAAGGCGGTCCATGTCGGCCTCCACATTGGCAATGGTCATGCGCTGCATGACGATGTCCAGAATGCGTTGCTCCAGGGTCTGCCACTTCTGACGGGCCAACTTGGTGAAGCTACTGCCTCTGCCAGCTGCTACCATGCTACCCAGGACTCCTGGCTTACGCTGCATCTTCTTTCTACTGCTGCAAGCGAGGAGGGCAGGGGGCCGTTTCAGACAAGATTGGGGAGTTGGAATAGGGAGAATTGGTGCAAGGTAGGGTCGACAGAAGTAAACAATTAGGAAAACGAGGGATGGAGAGGAGATATAGAGTAAGGGTTAGGACACAGAGGTGAATTGAGGTGTGAAAGATGAGAGATGCAATGAGAGTGGAGAAAGAGGAAATTATGCATCCTGAAATACAGGAAAAATTACGCAAGTGAAGGGAGAGAGCCAAATGATAGTAAACAACTGTAAATGTCAGCATCAATAAATCAATTCATGTGTGAAAGCGGCTTATAATCATCCATGCAGGCAAGTGAACAATCAATTTGTTGTACAATCCACTTCAGCTAAAGTCTGTGTCGGAACAAAGACGGGGTCAACCAGATTAGACTGTTCAATTAAACCATTATTTCATAAAAAACCCTCACTTATCTCAGTAAATGACTTTAAGAACTGTCTTTTGTCTGTGAAATGGATTATATTTAATTCATTTAGCCAAACATCAGCTGTAATGTGTAAATTTGGTTTCAACTTACTAAAACCATATAGCACAGAGCCATTGTTTAATTACAGTGAGTGATCATCCATTCACAGAGAGGCACAACACTCTGTGCACACACACAAGCACACACACACGCACACAAACACAGAGCAAATCCTCTTACCCAATGACGCGCGTCCCATCCACACTCCCCTCACTTTCTCCCATATATCCATGTGCATTATGTTTGTTGTTCCACTGACGCACCATTCCGCTTACACTCCTCCCAGACTCGGCCTCAGAGCTGCTGGCTGTGGTGCTGGCTGACAGCTCAGCTCCAGAGTCTGATGGGAGGGGAGGTTGGTTCCAGCGGGCCACCCGTCCGGCCACACGGTCTGACATCGGCTTGGCTAACCGACGCAGGGCGGAAACCTCCTGGGTTTTCCTGCGCAGCACCAGCTCCTGCTGCCGCTTCTGAGACTCCAGTGCCCGGATCTGGTACTGAGGAGGGAGACAGGCGACCCCTCAGATACACTACATGGACCGGTACATAGAGGACATGACCCTGAAGAGACAAGACCTTGCCCATTTTTCTTACATGAACAAATGTGATCTTAGCTATGTTTGTAATTCAGTTTTCAACATTTACTCAACCCTGAATTTCAAAACAATGCCCACCACAGCTTATCCTGCACATAATATCTATAGATGTTGTTGAAAAATAAGACTTTTTTTAAAAGACTAGTTTAGCTAGCTTCTAGGCTAGCTGTTATCATGTACTTTTATAATGAGGCTGAAAAAGGCAGGAGTATTTAGATCCTTGTGGGATCTAAACTTTCTCTTTTCCATTAAACATGGTGTGAGCAGATATTCTAAGTGTGTGAGCTCTACTTTTTTAAATTTGATGCTCTGTCTCACACCTTATTGTTCATTTGGATGTGCATGCTCTATTTTTTGTAAGCTTTTTATAATTACTAGCTACCCAAGACAAATATGGCTGCTTGCCTGGTAAAAAGTCAATTATTACATGAATAAATAAATTAACATAAGTCATACAGTAATTTATAACACACACACACACACACACACACACACACACACACACACACACACACACAGACTACTACTGTTGGCTCTTACACATCATCGCTTTCTAGTTGTCATAATATCTGTGTTTAAAACTGAAATACTGAGACAAACCATTAAAAGAGGCTGATGCTTAATGTTTATAAAGGCTATAGAATCTACTTTGTAGTGAGACGCATTTGACATTAGTACTTAAACACTAAATCTACAATGCCCTCACAGAAAAAAAGGCCCGTTATCAGTATCCTGCTTACAGATACACTCACCATATACACACACATAAACATATAGACAATACACAAACCTACACAACCATGCTAAGCCTAACCTCTTGGCGTCGCTGCTCCTTCTTGAGCTGCGCAATCTCCCGGTTCCTCTTGGCCTCCACCATTCTCCTCCTCTGCTGCTCCTCCTTCATCTGCTTCATCAGCGCCACCTAGGAGTACCAAGACCAGACTGCCTTAGCTCACGATGTTGGTGTCTCTGCTCCAGCATGCAGTCACATGCACTCACACAAACAAAGTCATGTTGCTTGCCCACACATACTCAGACGCACACACAAACACCCAAATACACTATGAATGCCCATTTTCTCTCATCCCATGCCTTTTGCATGCTGATGCAAGCTCCTCCATCCCCCTTCCCCTCCGCCCCCCTTACCTTGGCCTGTTTCATCTCAGTGACCTCCGCCTGGAGTTTCTTCAGCTCCCGCTCGTAGCGTCCTTGGTTCTTGAGGAGGCGTGCGTGCTCCTTCTGAGCGGCCTGTAGCTTCAGCAGGTCGCGGTTCATCTCCTTCAGGCGCTTCTCATACTCCTGCTTGATTCGGCTGGCCTTCTCCTCAGTGTAGTTCTCCATAGACACTGAAGAGCCAGTTACGATGTTAATAACATGATGCGGGACAACACCATCCATAGTTACCATTTTAACACTAGAACAACCGGGATTTCACTACTACCTTAAACCATCATGGGCGGTCAAATTGACGGCCGATTTTTGAACTCTATATTCTGTCAAGATAGATACCCAATTGGGATATTAATGCACTGCATACGTCAGTATGTCTGCTAGGAAACAATTGACACCAAAATCAACATTTTAACAACTACAATACTATTTTTAAACAATTTAAACTTCAGAGAACTTGAATAGCAAAATTGAAAAAGTGAAAATATTACCTGAAACAAAACAGAAAACACATATTGCTAATCTAACAAACGTAACAAGGCCTATAAAACATGAAATGTGAAAAAATAAAATAAAAAAATAACTGAAAATAACAATTTTAAATAGTCCCAAACAATGACAAGAACTTAAAAGCTACTAAAATGACCATGGGGTTTTTAAACTCTATATTCTGTCAAGATAAACACCCAATTGAGATATAATAATAATAAATCACTCTTATATAGTGCTTTTCTAACACTCAACGACGCTTTACAATAAACAAGACAACAGATAAACATAACACAGACATACAGGGGTGGATGGGAAGGGGGGCTACGAGAGATAATAATGCATTGCATATGTTAGTATGTCTGTTAAGAAACGACTGACACCAAAATTAACATTTTAACAACTTTAATACTATTTCTCAAACAATTTAAAATCGCCAGTGTCCAACGCCTGTAAATACTGCAACGCCTCGGTGGTAGTCATGGTGTGTTTGAAACGGCAGCTGTATCCAGACATGTTGGAAATAATACCCGAAAAACAAAACGGAAAACACATGTTGCTAATCTAACAAACGTAACAAGGCCTACAAAATGTGAAATGTAAAAAAAGAACTGAACGCTACAAAGGAAATGACGTGAACAACCCATGTGACACGACACACACGATGACGCGCAAACTGAGCACGGTCATTTTGACCGCCCGTGGTCGTTTTAGGTAGATCTTATCATAACTTTTTTTTTTTGTGCAGTTGATCTAAAACTCATTTTAATGCAAATATATGCAGTTTTAGGAACATTTAGGGAGGGGTAGGTCTGCATCTTTTTTTGTTTCTTTCACAAAGTTATTAAACTTTGAATATCCAAAACGGTCAAAATGACTGCCCATGGTCGTTCTAGTAGTTTTAAAGTTCCAGTCGTTGTTTGGGACTGTTTCAATGATTATTTTCAGTTCGTATTTTACATTTCACGTTTTATAGGCCTTGTTATGTTTGTTAGATTAACCCAGCCACTGAGGATGCACAAGCCAGTGCATCCTTAGTGCCGGTCCCAAGCCCGGACAAATGGGGAAGGTTGCGTCAGGAAGGGCATCCGGCGTAAAATCTTTGCCAAATCAAATATGCGGATCATAAATAAGACTTACATACCGGATCGGTCGAGGCCCGGGTTACCAACGACCGCCACCGGTACTGTTAACCAGCAGGGTGTCGGTGGAAACTATGCTACTGTTGGGCGAAGGAGAAGGAGAGGGGGAAAGCATGTCCAGAGGCAGCTAGAGAGGAGGAAGGGTAGGCATGTGGAGGTGAGAGTTGGAACTTTGAATGTTGGCACTATGACTGGTAAAGGGAGAGAGCTGGCTGACATGATGGAAAGAAGAAAGGTAGGCATACTGTGTGTGCAAGAGACCAGGTGGAAGGGGAGTAAGGCCAGGAGTATCGGAGGTGGGTTCAAACTCTTCTACCATGGTGTGAATGGGAGGAGTAATGGGGTAGGGGTAATTCTGAAGGAAGAGTATGTCAAGAGCGTGCTGGAGGTGAAGAGAGTGTCAGACAGAGTGATGAGTATGAAGCTGGAAATTGAAGGTTTATTGCTGAATGTTATCAGCGCATATGCCCCGCAAGTTGGGTGTGAGATGGATGAAAAAGAAGAATTCTGGAGTGAGTTGGACGACATGGTGGAGAGGGTACCCAAGGAGGAGAGAGTGGTGATTGGAGCGGACTTCAATGGACATGTTGGTGAAGGGAACAGAGGTGATGAGGAGGTGATGGGAAAGTATGGAGTCAAGAAGAGAAATGTGGAAGGACAGATGGTGGTGGATTTTGCGAAAAGGATGGAAATGGCTGTGGTGAATACATATTTCAAGAAGAGGGAGGAACACAGGGTGACGTACAAGAGTGGAGGAAAGTGCACACAGGTGGACTATGTCTTATGTAGAAGGCGCCATCTAAAAGGGATTGGAGACTGCAAGGTGGTGACAGGGGAGAACGTAGCTAGGCAGCATCGGATGGTGGTCTGTAGGAGGACTTTGGAGACCAAGAAGAGGAAGCGAGTGAAGACACAGCCGAAGATCAAATGGTGGAAGTTGAAGAAGGAAGACTGTTGTGTGGAGTTCAGGCAGGAGTTAAGACAGGCACTGGGTGGTAGTGAAGAGTTGCCAGATGGCTGGACAACCACTGCAGAAATAGTGAGGGAGACAGCTAGGAAGGTACTTGGTGTGTCATCAGGACAGAGGAAGGAAGACAAGGAGACTTGGTGGTGGAATGAGGAAGTACAGCAAATTATACAGAGGAAAAGGTTGGCAAAGAAGAAGTGGGATAGTAAGAGAGATGAAGAAAGTAGACAGGAGTACAAGGAGATGCAGCGTAAAGCAAAGAGAGAGGTGGCAAAGGCAAAGGAAAAGGCATATGGTGAGTTGTATGACAGATTAGACACTAAGGAAGGAGAAAAGGACTTGTACCGATTGGCTAGACAGAGGGACCAAGCTGCAAAGGATGTGCAGCAAGTTAGGGCAATCAAGGATAGAGATGGAAATGTGCTGACAAGCGAGGAGAGTGTGCTAAGAAGGTGGAAGGAATACTTTGAGGGGCTGATGAATGAAGAAAATGAGAGAGAGAGAGAAGGTTGGATGATGTAGGGATAGTGAATCAGGAAGTTCAGCGGATTAGCAAGGAGGAAGTGAGGGCAGCTATGAAGAGGATGAAGAATGGAAAGGCAGTTGGTCCTGATGACATACCTGTGGAGGCATGGAGATGTTTAGGAGAGATGGCAGTGGAGTTTTTAACTAGATTGTTTAACACAATCCTGGAAAATGAGAGGATGCCTGAGGAGTGGAGAAGAAGTATACTGGTACCGATTTTCAAGAACAAGGGCGATGTGCAGAACTGTAACAACTACAGAGGTATAAAGTTGATCAGCCACAGCATGAAGATTTGGGAAAGAGTAATAGAAGCTAGGTTAAGAGGAGAGGTGACGATCAGCGAGCAGCAGTATGGTTTCATGCCACGAAAGAGCACCACAGATGTGATGTTTGCTTTGAGAATGTTGATTGAGAAGTATAGAGAAGGCCAGAAAGAGTTGCATTGTGTCTTTGTAGATTTAGAGAAAGCTTATGACAGAGTGCCGAGAGAGGAGGTGTGGTATTGTATGAGGAAGTCAGGAGTTGCAGAGAAGTATGTAGGAGCGGTGCAGGATACGTATGAGGGAAGTGTGACAATGGTGAGGTGCGGTTGGAATGACAGATGGGTTCAAGGTGGAGGTGGGATAACATCAAGGATCGTCTCTGAGCCCTTTCTTGTTTGCAATGGTGATGGACAGGTTGACGGACAAGATCAGGCAGGAGTCTCCATGGACGATGATGTTCGCGGATGACATTGTGATCTGTAGCGAGAGTAGGGTGCAGGTTGAGGAGAGCCTGGAGAGGTGGAAGTATGCACTGGAGAGAAGAGGAATGAAAGTCAGTAGGAGCAAGACGGAATACCTATGCGTGAATGAGAGAGAGGACAGTGGAATGGTCAGGATGCAAGGAGTGGAGGTGACAAAGGCATTTGAGTTTAAATACTTGGGGTCAACTGTCCAAAGTAACGGGGAGTGCAGTAGAGAGGTGAAAAAGAGAGTGCAGGCAGGTTGGAGTGGGTGGAGAAGTGTGTCAGGAGTGATTTGCGACAGAAGGGTATCAGCAAGAGTTAAAGGGAAAGTTTACAAGATGGTTGTGAGACCAGCTATGTTATATGGTTTGGAGACAGTGGCACTGACGAAAAGACAGGAGGCGGAGCTGGAGGTGGCAGAATTGAAGATGCTAAGATTTTCACTGGGAGTAACGAAGAAGGACAGGATTAGGAACGATTATATTAGAGGGACCGCTCAGGTTGGACGGTTTGGAGACAAAGCAAGAGAGGCAAGATTGAGATGGCTTGGACATGTGTGGAGGAGAGATGCTGAGTATATTGGGAGAAGGATGCTGAATATGGAGCTGCCAGGGAAGAGGAGAAGAGGAAGGCCAAAGAGGAGGTTTATGGATGTGGTGAGGGAAGACATGCAGGTGGCTGGTGTGACAGAGGAAGACGCAGAAGACAGGAAGAAATGGAAACGGATGATCCGCTGTGGCGACCCCTAACGGGAGCAGCCGAAAGTAGTAGTAGTTATGTTTGTTAGATTAGCAACATGTGTTTTCTGTTTTGTTTTTCAGGTAATATTTTCACTTTTCAATTTTGCTATTCAAGTTGGACCATGTCTTTCTGAAGTTTAAATTGTTTTAATTGTTTTTATTATAGTTGTTAAAATGCTAATTTTGGTGTCAGTCATTTCCTAACAGACATACTAACATTTGCAATGAATGAATATCTAAATTAGGTATGTATCTTGACAGAATATAGAGTTTAAAAACCAGCGGTCATTTTGATCGCCCATGGTCATTTTAGGTAGATCTTACCGTAACTTTTTTTGTGCAATTGATCTAAAACTCATTTAATGCAAATATATGCAATTTTAGGAGCGGCAGGTCTGTATCTTTTTTTTCCCCACAAAGTTATTAAACTTTGAAAATCCAAAACTGTCATAATGGCCGTCTTGGTCGTTCTAGTTTAAGTGTGCTAGCTTTACTTTCCCCTCCTTGTGTGTGACCCGTCACCTCCCGACTTTGGTCCATATTTATAAAGCTTGGCAGTAAAAATCATTGTGTCATGAAACATCTATGCTGCGGTAATAAAAATATGCCTATTCATAAAAATAATGAATCAGTGGTTACCACTGTGGAGACACTCTATTGTGCATTATCGTCAGGGCTGGCCCTGCTGAAAAACCAATTAAAATCAAGATGTAAGTGAAGTGTTGTATATTCAACACCCCAAATCAACCACAGCCATGTGCAGACACAAAGGATAGCCAACTTGATCGGTCAGAAAAACCGACATTTTCGGCAGCAGCGCTCTGTATATTAACAGAGGAGGTTGTCATCTCTGATGTAAACTGTCTTTGTAATCTAACTGCTAGGTTTACCTCCTCTAGCAAACCGCCTTCTTCCTCATGCACTCCCAGTTCTACAACCGCACTGTTTGTTATTGATCTAAATCAGCTGGATGGAGACTGGGCCTAAGATATGGTACACGTAGGAAACTGAAAATGTACTCAATCAATCAATCAATCAAGTTGCATTTTATATAGCACTTTTCTAGCCACAACGGCCTGCAAAACATTGCCTCTTAATTTGGCTAGTAAGACCTGTTTCTAAATTAAAATTCAAAACACTGACAAGACATTACTCTTAGAGATATTTTGTGTGTTAATGAAACTTTTTTTTTAATGTAGGTTGTCATAAATTGGAAACTATATCGCCTTGCCAGAACAGGTTATATGTTAGCACAGCAGTGTGCTTCCATGAATTTCTTGTGGGACGTCAAATCATCAAAGAGAGGTAGTGTTGTTGAACTAGTGCAAGCTGTTAAAGTGAGGCGCTAATCCCCGTTAACAAATAGCGAAAATACCTACTGCCGCACTATTACCCACTGCCATGTAGGTATCCCTGCCAGTAAGGTTTATGACTGTGGGTATTTGCATGCCACAGTGTGGCTACTCACTGAGGTTCTGCAGCACACGGTCTCTCTCCAGCTGAGTGTCTCTGATCTTGTTCTGGAGCAGGATGAGCTTCTCTTCATACTGCAACTTGAGCATCAGCAGCCTCCGCTGGCTGTTCTCCAGCTCATCTATCAGCTTCTGTTTGATCTCTATCTCACAGGTCAAGTCTGCCAGGTCTGCCTGGAAGTTGGCTGGGGGGGGGTCCGTAGGGCCCAGAGAGGGGGTAAGAGAACAATCATTTCACACTGTGCTCTCGCACAACTGGAACTGGTAAGACTTTATTACAATAAATTTCCACTATAAAAATGTTCACTCACAATGTTTTATGTATATTCTCGCTGTAGTAGTTTAATTTCTGAACTTTTAATATTCTTTTTCAATTTAGGTTATTTTTAGAGTGGCTTATGAGGGTTTTAGTCAGCCTACAGAGAGGTGAGGGGGGTTTTTTCCCCCGAAAAGTGGACCTTTTATTGTGAGCACAGGATCCAGCCATCCATTATCCAAACCACTTATCCTGCTCTCAGGGTCGTGGATGTGAGCACAGGATACCTTATGCAAGCCACCCTTTGACCTTATGTGGCTACAAATACACAATACTTTATAGTATCCTAAAATATGAAATTTAGTAGAAGCATCACGAAATAATGGACATTTTGTTCCGAAGGTATCTGCTCTAGGTTTCATTGAACATGCTTTAGTTATACTTTTTGGACATTTCCTTTTTTGGGGAAGGGTGACCAACCAGCCCGACCCCACCTTGGCTACATCCATGCATATCTTGATCTAAAGGTAACACTTGATCACGTGTTTAGATTCCTCTAAATACTGTTTTGCACAATACCCAAAATCAGCTTTATTGATTGTGGAGGTTATTGAATTGTGTTTTTGAGGTTATTCTAACTTAAGGTTCACTGGCTCTCCCATACAATCTACAACTAATTGGCATTCAACAATGTACACACACCTGCAGAACAAATTTGGGTGATTAAGAAATGACTGGTGAATCCGACATCGATTCCTCTTACGCAGTTTAAGAATAAAATTTAACAAAAATGTAAGACTTTTTGCTTGAGGCCTATTGTCTTGTTGTTCTTACATAACTGGAGTGAGAAAAATATTGTGGAAGAGGGGTTTGGCTTTATTTTGGCTGAAGACGAGAGCCTGGAGTGACTCTACTGCATCAGCAGTACACCTGTTGTATTAGTAATAAACACACTACATAGGCTCTATCTTATAGGCGGTGAAAAGCGGCGCCTAGCACGTGCAAGTGTCTTTGCAAGACCGATGCGGTTGTCATTTTCCTGTCCAGCGCCCACATTATTTAAATAGCAAATGTACTTGCGCCTATCTGTCCATGGGAGCATTGATCTTAAAATAAGGTGTGGTCAGGTACATTGTTGGCGCATTGCTATCTTGAAGCACCTGAAAGCGACTGACCAACAAAAACCTGGTCTTAAAGTCAATGGCGCAGTATTTTTATGTGGTGTCCGAGCAAGAAAGTGTTGTGACGAGGCAGCGACATCAGCTCTGAGAAATGATTTCTCTGCCATCTTGGGGCACGGAAGACTTTGAGAGCATCTGATCAGGATCTTATGATGGGAAGAGGAGGTCATTACCAAAGATGAGTGCTGTTGGTTTGGCTTCACGGTGGGATGGCAAGCCACCTGAACACCGCTAGCCACCAACAGGGTAGCTGCAGTGACGGCAGGTGCCATTTTCACAGAAGGGCCCCGATCGAGACGTGTCGGAGGGATCAGCGTGTCATCAGACAGGGTCACGTAGCGGTTGGAGAGGCCTAGATGAGGAGGGGAGGCAGCCTCGTCCGAGCCTCTCTTGCAACCGCAGACCACCACTTTGGCCCAGGACAACTGGTGGTTAGGTGTTGAGCAGGTTAAAAGCTGTGGACATGTGGGGGGGTCCCACAGAACCGTGTCCTGAATGATTGCACTAAGACAGGCAAACCGTTTGGACTACCCAGAAGCCTTGTCCATGAAGCTGGTCCCCAGTTCCCCAGTTTCACTTATAGTGGCCAATTTGTACATGGAGGGAGTGGAAAAGAGGGCTCTGATGTCCTATCCAGGGACACCACCTAGCCACTGGTTCAGATTTGCGAATGACACCTGGGTTAAAATTAAATCTCAGGATGTACGACATTACACACACCAAATTCATTCTATGGACAACCACATCAAGTTCACCAGGGAGGATGTAAAAAATGACAAGTTAGCCTTCTTAGACTGTGAAATTGCAATTGTGCAATTGGTGATGGGGGACATTTGACTGATGTTTACAGTAAACCATCATCCACTGAAGCACAAACTAGGAGTCATTAGGATGCTGTACCACTGAGCTGACAACGTCCCCACCGACACAACGGCTGGGGAAGGGGAGAAATCCCACATTAAACAGGCCCTGGTTAAGTGTGGTTATCCTAACTGAGCGTTTGTCAAAGCCAGGAAGACACCCAAACAGTGTACCAGCCAATCGAAGAGAGGAGAAGGACAACAGCTATCTAAGCGTAAACCTGTGATGATTCTGTATGTGGCGGGAGTGTCAGAATAGTTGAGACGTGTATTTTCCAAATACTGCATCTCAGTTGTGTTCAATCTCAAAGAGGGAACGACCATCCCTGAACTGGGGGGGGGGGGGGGGGGGCTCTGAAAGAAAATCTGTTGCCATCTTACAATGCTGTGATTGTAATTATTCCCCAGTCCTCTGTTTACAATACACACGGCTATTATAACTCCAATAAATGGTCATGGCAATTTGCATATGAAACCGATCGCTGGTTTCGGTTGTAATGCAACTGTGCCGGTTTCAGTCGTTATGCAACTGTGCCGTTTATAAGGTTGGGGATACCTGTAGTCAGCTGAGACTGATGTAGGCATTTACATGATGGAAGAAACGTTTCCCTGATTAAACATTGTTTAAAATTCCGCTTCCAGTGTGGGAAGATGGCGGTGCGAATTCACATTTGCAGCAGCCTCACCCAGTACCAGTGTGGGAAGATAGCGGCGCAAATTCACATTTGCGGCGGCCTCACCCAGTACCATCCATGCAGTGTCTTTGTCCACGTCTGCATCTAAGTTTTGTCTTCGTTTGATGGCTGGGAGAGCTGGAGCTGGATTGGCTGGGAGGGCTTAGTCTGCTGCATTCTGTGGGCCCTGGGACAACGGCCTTGCCCTGAGTTGCGCCTGAGTAGGTGACACTGTGGGCGGTCTGACAGGATGCAGAGGTGGGGCAGGCTAGGCTAACTGCTAGCCCACACAGACCAGCAGTTTCAATAATGCCGAGGGCGGTCTGGCAGCAGCCTCGCCTGTCATTGACTGTGGCGTTTTTGATGTCGTTGTGTGGAGTGGGGGGGGGGGGGGTCGGGGGTGTCTGGCTGGGAGAGATGGCGCTGGATCGGCTGGGAGAGCTTGGTCTGCTTCATCCGGTGGGCCCAGTCACCACAGCCCCTGCATGGGGCTGCATCCAGGGAGGAGGCACCAGGGGTGGTCTAGCGGGGCATGGAGGGCAGGCTGGGCTGGCTGCTGGCCCGTGAGGCCCAGCGGTCGTTCGTTCCCTTGGACAGCGATTGTTTTGTTTAGTTTGGATATAAGTGTTAGTTTGGATATGTGTGTTCTTGTAGTTTTTGGATGTGTTTTTGTCTTTGTGTTGTACTGCTGTGGGCTAGGGGAAATGGCATTTCGTTTCATTTCATTTATGCAAGTACATGAAATGAAATGACAAAGTGTTCCTGATTCCTGATGCAACTCTGCCAATTTCAGTCGTTATGCAACTGTGCCGTTTATAAGGTTGGGGACACCTGAAGTCAGCTGAGACCGATGAAGGCACTTAGATGATGGATGAAACAGTTCCCTGGTTAAACAGTGGGGGATTAAACAGTGTGTCCAGATGAACTTATTCAACTTTCTGGGACCGCTATTAGAATAGCAATCCACCAGGGTGAAAGCGCACCTGACTTTTAAAGGGAAGAGGAGATGACATTTTGATTGGTTTATTTCATGTTACACCCAAAACACACCTATGAACGCCTTTGAACCATGTGCTTTACTTTGGGCTCAGACTCCACTGTCCAACTAGCAAAAGTGGATTTGAACCCACCCTAAATGCACTCGCACCATGTGCTTTAGACCATGCGTTTAGATCATTAAAAAATAGCCCTCTATGTTTTTCACTTCCATGTAGAAAAACCTGGAATCAAGTCGGCATTAGTTTTAATGGTGGCAGCGTAATGGTGATAAAGTGGTCTGTGAATGGTTTGAGTATATATTGTGTTGGAGTCAATAAATCTAGTGCCTTGAGTCAAAGTCTGTCAGAGCATACATCATTTCCCAACAACTCATGGCAAATACCTTTCTCATCTGAATCAGACTCCGAATCCACCTGGCTCTCGTCACTGTCAAACTCCTCCTCTTCCTCCCTGCCTTCCTCTTCATCCTCCCCCTCATCATCATCACAGCCACTCTCCTCCTGCAGTGGAGACATCATATCCTAGACGTATGCACATAAACACACACACACACACACACACACACACACACACACACACACACACACACACACACACACACACACACACACACACACACACACACACACATATATATATGAGACTTGCATCCACTGTTTGTTTTTGCTATGATAATTTTTACCAAAAACCTCTTTTACCTCAGTGCAGTTGTCATCTGAATCAATCTCTCCGTTCTGGCCATTCTGGCCATTTTGTCCATTCTGCCCGTTCTCTCCATTCTCGTAAGGCTGGAGCTTCACTCTTTTCTTAACGCCTTTCTCCAACTCTGGACTGCAAGAAGAGAAAAGCTATTAGTCCAGTCAAGTCACAACTGCTATACAAAGTAAACTATCATTATTCCCATATGATGGACAATTCCATCAAATTTGCCTACCATATACAATGGATTTTGTTCTTAGGTTTGTACACCGTACTTGGTTTTCTGTAAATTACCGTGATAAAAACCTTCTGTCTTTCCAATGTGACTGAAACATCATCGGTTCCATACATCCATTAAATTTGGGCTTTGGGAGCATTGCCAAGTGACGGGTTCATAGCAAAATCAGACCAGCAAAGTCATTAGCAAAGACCTCTTTAGCTCATCCCCCGCTCTCTCTCTTTGCCTTCAGCTTATCTCAGTTTATTGCCCATCCTATTCATCCCCTCATTAACGACTCTCCAGTTCATCATCTGCCCCATCTCTCTCTTTCACCGTCCCTTGGTCCTTGCTCCATCAAAGCTAAATTAGTCTGTTAGGCTTCGCATGTGTCTGTGCCCTTTCTAACCAATACGACCACAACGCCAAATGAATTAGACCATCCTGTGCCCATGCCGGCATTGCTAAAAAGCCCTGGCCACATCCCAATTCCATTCAAATGCCATCTTCCCATAAGCCCTAATCGACTTGTGAGGTGCCTCCCCATGTAAGAGGGAACAGAACGAGGAAGGAAAAGTGTGTGCGAGTGTTATGGCAGAAGAAGAAAAAAACTGATTAACTCATTTTGGTTTTTCTAGCTCTCCAAAGAGTGCAGAGACAAGGGTGTGGCAGGAGATCACATTGGAATCAAGTTACAGTTTTTGGAGATGCAAGTGCTGGGGAGACTAAAGGAGTTGTGTCTTGAATTTGTAAATTATCCATCCATGCATCCATTATCCAAACCGCTTATCCTGCTCTCAGGGTCACAGGGATGCTGGAGCCTATCCCAGCGATCATTGGGTGGCAGGCGGGGAGACACCCTAGACAGGCCGCCAGGCCATCACAGCCCCCCACCACCCCCCCACACCACACCCCACCCCACCCCACACACACACACACACACACACACACACACCTAGGGACAATTTAGTATGGCCGATTCACCTGACCTACATGCCTTTGGACTGTGGGAGGAAACTGGAGCACCCAGAGGAAACCCACACACACACGAGGAGAACATGCAAACTCCACACAGAGGACGACCCCTAAGGTTGGACGACCCCGGGACTCAAACCAGGACCTTCTTGCTGTGAGGAGACCACACTAACCACTGCGCCACTGTGCCACCCTTGTAAATTATGTATTTTTTTATTTTCTAATCAGAGAATCTATGAGTGAATCAATTTCTGTTGAGTTTTATTGTAAATCTAGTTACAATCTTTTGTAATCAAGGCCGAAACACACACACACACACACACACACACACACACACACACACACACACACACACACACACACACACACACACACACACACACACACACACACACACACACACACAAACACACACAATCAAAACCCTTGTCTGCCTTTCACCTCACCTCATCCTTCTCTGTCTCCTCTCCTTCTTTTTCAGTCTCTCAATGTCCAGCTTGGCCCGTCGGATAACGTCCGTCATCTCGGCCTCCATGGACATGGTGGCGGGGGAGGAGCCAGGAGGGTGACCTGGAGCGGGGCTCAGTGTGGACGTGGGGAATGCAGAGCGAGAAGAGAGTCGAGACACCTGACGCCGGAGGGACTCGTTCATGGCCTCGCTCTCCAGGAGCTTCGATCTAAAAGATGAGGTGGGGCAGAAGAGAAAACTGGAGAGTAAAATGCATGTCTTTCACTTTTCTTTTTTTTTTAGGATCTCCCTGGTGGTTTTAATGCAACCCTTTTAACAATGTTCCAGGCATCTGGGTGGCGTAGCAGTCTATTTCGTTGCCTACCAACACGGGGATCGCTGCTTCAAATCCCCATGTTACCTCCAGCTTGGTTGGGCGTCCCTACAGACACAATTGGCCATGTCCGTGGGTGGGAAGCCAGATGGGGGTATGTGTCCTGGTCACTGCACTGGTCGTGGCGCCTGTTCGGGGGAACTGGGGGGAATAGCGTGATCCTCCCATGTGCTAAATCCCCCTGGCAAAACTCCTCACTGTCAGGTGAAAAGAAGCGGCTGGCGACTCCACATGTATCAGAGGAGGCATGTGGTAGTCTGCAGCCCTCCCCAGATCGGCAGAGGGGGGTGAAGCAGCAACCGGAAGGCTCGGAAGAGTGGGGCAATTTGTCGGATACAATTGGGAGAAAAAATGTTCCAGTTAAATTATCACATCCCAGTGCAATTTTTTGAGTGTGTTAATGATGATATATATACCTATGCAGATGACATACCTATACAGATGAAAATTAATTTTGTAACCTTCAGTCCAATTTAAGTCAGATATTTATTAGTGTTTTTGGGTGAAATCAAGAATGGAAGGAAGGCATTTATAGGTTTCAAATACATTAATTCTTCTGTCAGCTTGTTCCCTGATTTTCAGGAGCCGCAACAGCGGATTTTATAGTTTCCATCGGTACCATGTGAGGGCACAGCACCAATGGCAGCTGTTGTTAACCTGGGCCTTGACTGATCCTTTATGGTCTTGTTAATCCACATACTGATTTGGCAAAATTTTATGTTGGACGCCCTTCTTGACACAACCGCTAACCCTCTGGATGGGGGTGCAGGTAAAGCGCTCGATGCCATCCCAGTATTCATGGACTTGCAGCCACTCCTGTCGCCATTTTCAAATAAATTAATGTTTAAGTAAATACTTGCTTTCAGTGAGTCTCAGCACACCCATATTTTGAAAAAATGTAAAAAAAAAAAAAAAAAAAGTGGAGTGGGAATTAAGAGGCAATCGAGTCGAGGCTGAAGGTGGAAGTATAGTGGAATACCATGCCCCGGCTCGTTGGTTAAAAATTATTTATTACTTTTCTATTATTTTACTGGTTTAACGCATTGTACCCTACGTGTGCCGGCAGGTTTTTGATGCCCTCATATGATGTCAGTAAATCAGATCAAATTGTAATTTGCATTTTACCTCGAAAGAAAGAGAAGCACTGACTTTCTCCTTTAATTCACTCGTGATCCATTCTCACTTTTTTGTTGAATTTATCACCAGTTTTACCAGCTCAATCGTTTTTATCCCCCTAGGGAAATATATCAATACGTTTTTAGCTCAAAAAATAAATTTAATTAATGGTTTACCTCTCTAAAAGGCATCTACCTCTTTAAAAACAGCCATTTATCAATTAATGTAATAATTCCTTGCAGCTATTTTTAGGTGTAAAATGGATCAATGCAGCAATGAAAAAAGTAAGACGAAGGGCAAGAAGGTGGTAAAATCAAAATATGATTGCGGTCCAATTTCTAAGTAAGTGACACTGAAATTATTTAAATGCAGTTTGGGAATATGGTAAAATGCTTGAGAGTTACATATTGAAAAGTAGTCTCTGGGTTATAACAGAGTGCAGCATGCACAGGCTTGGCAATATTTGAGGCCATACCTGATCTCCTCCACTTCCCTGATGTAGTTCTGGATCAGAGCCCCAATCTCCTCGTTGCCCTCACCTAGGGTTCCAAAACACAATAAAGGTAACAGAAAAAGGTCACAGAATCCTCGAAGGTCTGTTCAAATTTAAACATATCCCTGTGATTCCTTCATGTAAAAGTGCTGTATCTTTAATGAGGAAGTGGAAAAAATTCCAGGAATGCAGACAAGTTGTTTTCACTCTTTTAAATCTAACAGGTAAAAGAAGGTAGCATTCAAATAATTAAAGAAATGATGTATGTCTTTGTACGTACTTGATTTGGTAAGCAGTGTGCTGACCTCATTGGCCAGCAGCTGTGTGACGCGGGTGTTGAGATGCTCAATGGTCTCTTGCATGGCCTTTACCCTGAGTCGCAGTGTGTCATTTTCTCTCTGCAGCATGGCATTTTCCTGGTACAGGTCACTGAAGCCCTCCGAACCATCCTCACCTGCCACACGCTTCCCCTGCACAGAGACAAGCAACCAATCAGCACAGTTAATGAGGATGGTGGCCTCAGCCTTGCATCGTGGGAAAAAGGATTGCCTTTATCCATAAGGGAAGAATTTTAATATTTTAAGTACATAAGTTTTTAACATTTTAATCTTCAAATAATGACCTTATATCTTGGTATATTTTACTCTTCAAAAAACCGATTACATAAAGTAATTCTTCCACTGCAGAAATGTGTTCGTGTAGGACTGGCACATTAATCCTTGTCTAGGCCTCCTCAAGTAATGCTCTCTGAGGAATGAGATAATGTGACTTTTTGAAATATTTCAAAATCCAGCTTAACCTTTTTATGCAGGGCCCAAACAACCAACTAACCATATATATATATATATATATATATATATATATATATATATATATATATATATATATATATATATATATATATATATATGTGTGTGTGTGTGTGTGTGTGTGTGTGTGTGTGTGTATGTCTGTATATATATATGTGTGTGTGTGTGTGTGTGTATATATATATATATATATATAAGAAAGATGTAGGATAAACACTTTAATACATTGCAGTACAAGATTGTTTCATGTGTCACACACTCATCAGCTGCCAATGTGATAAAACAAGAACGAACAAATACAGTCAATAAATACTACGTTGCCCCGCGTCATGCCTCTAGTTACAGTGGACAGCAAACCAATGAGAAGCAAGAAGTTACATGAACATTTTTGAAAAATTACAATCAATGGGGTAGGTAGTTACGATGCACAGCAACCAATGGGGGGATAGAAAACATTACAACCAATGGGGTAGGGGGTTGGGGCTTGTTTTGAAAAAGCAAGGATTTAAAGGGCCAGGGCAGTGTTGAAAAAGCACACAAAATATTAAAATATAACAAGATAACATCAAATGAGGTACTTAACATATATCATATAGCAGAGTGGTGCTGGGGCACAGTTGGAAGGGCAGACAGTAAAAATATAAAAATATAACATCTAATAAATGTCACATGTGTATCATCTAATGGAAGGGGGATAATAAAGACATTGGTTTACTTGTAATTGCAAAGGAGATGTTTTTTTCTATGTCTACAGCCGATGGCCAATTCTACTGTTCAAGGTGGACATCTCAGGCTTGCAAATAATAAAATATTTCTCTGCCAAGCACAGGTTACATCTTTTGCCGCTAATTGAATATGCATTGTTCTTCGTGAGGATTTTCCATGAAATAGAATAAGTAATATTCTTGTTTACCAATGACCAAATGTGGCGGCTTAAGATCGTTGCATTTCCTGCATGCTCATTCCTGAAGCTATTCATATGGGAGTTAAACCTAATTTTCAAAGGGCCCTCTGTTAGTCCAGTGTAAGTGTCCACTTTGTAGTTGTCTTCTCTTGAAAGTGAGACTCATTTGTTGTGCACTTTTATCAACACCATTGATGGTTTCCGGAAAAGAAGAAAAATGCTATGTACATTATATATATATACACATATATATACACACATTATATTTATATGTGTGTGTGTGTGTGTGTGTGTGTGTGTGTGTGTGTGTGTATGTGTATAAAAAAACAAAACAGACTTGCCTTAGATATGATATTGGCAGAGATGGGAGGTGTTTGTGCAATGTTCGGCAATGTTTGTTGTACATTCATTCCCAACACTGCACCCGCGGGTTCTTTCACTAAAGCCATGGGCAAACTAGATGAATTGGCAAATGAGATGAAGCAAAAGGCGGGCCACGGCATGTGGGGCCTCGATTGGTTTGATAACATCTTTAGTGTATGGGGAGCACTTTTTGCAAAGATAGCTTTAGGCTGCACCATATGTCTTCTTGCTACTGGAATAATGTTGTGTTGTGTCATACCTTTTTTAAGGTCAGCCATCATTAGCTTGGCCCACCCCTCTACCCAGTTCAAATGTACCAATGTTCTAACCGTAGATTGGCCCATCCCCCTATCCTGAAATTGAACACCGCACATAGAACAGAGGCAACCGGTATAAATAAGGATGTTTACTGTAACGATGTCAGCAGCTGATGAGTGCATTGAGCACGAAACAAGCTTGTTCTGCCATTTAACAACTTTGAACTGTAAAAAAAAAAAAAATCTTTCCTCCTGAATTGTTGAGCTTTCATTGCAACATCCTGTGGACATATATATACACTGCTCAAAAAAATAAAGGGAACACCTAAAAACACAATATAGACCTCGATGAATGAAATATTTCAGCTGAAAATCTTTATTTATTAGACAGAGGAATGTGTTTAGAGCAAAATAACCTAAGAATGATCAATGGAAATCAAAATCATTAGCCCATTAAGGTCTGGATTCAGAATCATACTCAAAATCAAAGTGGAAAATGAGAACATAGGCTGATCCAACTTCTGTGGAAATTCTTCAAGACGATTCAAAATGAGGCTCAGTAGTGTGTGTGGCCTCCACGTGCCTGTATGCACTCCCTACAACGTCTGGGCATGCTCCTGATGAGACGACGGATGGTCTCCTGAGGGATCTCCTCCCAGACCTGGATCAGGGCATCGGTCAACTCCTGGACAGTCTGTGGTGCGACATCGCGTTGGCGGATGGTACGAGACATGATGTCCCAGAGGTGCTCGATTGGATTCAGGTCTGGGGAACGTGCAGGCCAGTCCATAGCATCAATGCCCTCGACATACAGAAACTGCTGACACACTCTGGCCACATGAGGACGAGCATTGTCATGCATGAGCAGGAACCCAGGGCCCACTGCACCAGCATATGGTCTGACAATGGGTCCGAGGATCTCATCCCGGTACCTAATGGCAGTCATGGTACCTCTGGCTAGCACGTAGAGGTCTGTGCGGCCCTCCAAGGATATGCCTCCCCAGACCATCACTGACCCACCGCCAAACCGGTCATGCTGGAGGATGTTGCAGGCAGCAGAACGTTCTCCACAGCGTCTCCAGACTCTCTCACGTCTGTCACATGTGTTCAGTGTGAACCTGCTCTCATCTGTGAAGAGCACAGGGCGCCAATGGCGAATCTGCCAACCAAGATGTTCTCTGGCAAAGGTCAATCGGGCTGCACGGTGTTGGGCTGTGAGCACAGGCCCCAATTGTGGATGTCGGGCCCTCATACCATCCTCATGCATTGTTTCTCACTGTTTGAGCAGAAACCTGCACATTAGTGGCCTGTTGAAGGTCGTTTTGTAGGGCTCCGGCAGTGCTCCTCCTGTTCCTCCTTGCACAAAGGACCAGATAGCGGTCCTGCTGCGGGGTTGTTGTCCTCCTGCGGCCCCCTCCACGTCTCCTGGTGTACTGGCCTGTCTCCTGGTACCTCCTCCATGCTCTGGACACTGTGCTGGGAGACACATCAAATCTTCTTGCCACAGCACGCATTGATGTGCCATCCTGGATGAGCTGCACTACCTGAGCAACTTCTGTAGGTTGCAGATACCGCCTCATGCCACCTCTAGTGGTGAGGGCACTAGCAAAATGAAAAACTAACCAAAGATCGGCCAGAAAAGATGAGGACAGGCAAATGGTCTGTGGCCACCACCTGCAAATCCATTCCTTTTATAGGGGTTGTCTTGCAAATTGTCTAATTTCCACCTGGTGGAAATTAGACAATTTACCAACAGGTGAAATTGATTCACAAATCAGTGTTGCTTCCTAACTGGACAGGTTGGTATCTCAAAAGTGTGATTGACTTGGAGCTACATTGCATTGCTTATGTGTTCCCTTTATTTTTTTGAGCAGTGTATATACAGTGCATCCGGAAAGTATTCACACCCCTTCTCTATCCCCACATTTTGTTATGTTACAGCCTTATTCCAAAATGGATTAAATTCCTTTTTTTTCTCATCAATCTACACACAATACCCCATGACAAAGTGAAAAAGGTTTTGTAGAAATTTTTGCAAATTTATTAAAAATAAAAAACTGAAATATTGCATGTACATAAGTACCCTTTACTCAGTACTTGGTTGAGGCACCCTTGGCAGTGATTACAGCCTCAAGGCTTCTTGGGTATGAAGCTACAAGCTTGGCACACCTATATTTGGGGTATTTCTCCCATTCTTCTCTGAAGATCCTCTCGAGCTCTGTAAGGTTAGATGGGGAGTGTCACTGCACAGCTATTTTCAGGTCTTTCCAGAGATGTTCAATGGGGTTCCAGTCTGGGCTCTAGCTGGGCCACTCAAGGACATTCACAGACTTGTCCCGAAGCCACTCCTTTGTTGTCTTGGCTGTGTGCTTGGGGTCGTTGTGGTGTTGAAAGGTAAACCTTCGCCCCAGTCTGAGGTCCTGAGCGCTCTGGAGCAGGTTTACATCAAGGATCTCTCTGTACTTTGCGCCATTCATCTTTCCCTCGGTCCTGACTAGTCTCCCAGTTCCTGCCGCTGAAGAACATCCCCACAGCATGATGCTGCCACCACCATGCTTCACTGTAGGGGTGGTATTAGCAAGGTGATGAGAGGTGCCTGGTTTCCTCCAGACGTCACGTTTGGCATTCAGGCCAAAGAGTTCAATCTTGGTTTCATCAGACCAGAGAATCTTATTTCTCATGGTCTGAGAGTCCTTTAGGTGCTTTCTGGCAAACTCCAAGCGGGCTGTCATGTGCCTTTTACTGAGCAGAGGCTTCTGTCTGGCCACTCTACCATAAAGGCCTGATTGGTGGAGTGCTGCAGAGATGGTTGTCCTTCTGGAAGGTTCTCCCATCTCCACAGAGGAACGCTGGAGCTCTGTCAGAGTGACCATCGGGTTCTTGGTCACCTCCCTGACCAAGGCCCTTCTCCCCCGATTGCTCAGTTTGGCTGGGCAGCCAGCTGTAGGAAGAATCCTGATGGATCCAAACTTCTTCCATTTACGAATGACGGAGACCACTGTGCTCTTTGGGACCTTCAAAGCTGTAGAAATTTTTTTGTACCCTTCCCCAGATCTGTGCCTCGATACAATCCTGTCTCGGAGGTCCACAGACAATTCCTTTGACTTCATGGCTTGGTTTCTGCTGTGACATGCACTGTCAACAGTGGGACCTTATATACACTCACCTGCCACTTTATTAGGCACATCTGTCCAACTGCTCGTTAACGCAAATTTCTAATCAGCCAATCACATGGCAGCAACTCAATGCATTTAGGCATGTAGACATGGTCAAGACGATCTGCTGCAGTTCAAACCGAGCATCAGAATGGGAAGAAAGGTGATTTAAGTGACTTTGAACGTGGCATGGTTGTTGGTGCCAGACGGGCTGGTCTGAGTATTTCAGAAACTGCTGATCTACTGGGATTTTCACGCACAACCATCTCTAGGGTTTACAGAGAATGGTCCGAAAAAGAGAAAATATCCAGTGAGCGGCAGTTCTGCGGGCGAAAATGCCTTGTTGATGCCAGAGGTCAGAGGAGAATGGCCAGACTGGTTCGAGCTGACAGAAAGGCAACATGTCGAACCTTGAGGCAGATGGGCTACAGCAGCAGAAGACCACACCGGGTGCCACTCCTGTCGGCTAAGAACAGGAAACTGAGGCTACAATTCGCACAGGCTCACCAAAATTGGACAATAGAAGATTGAAAAAAGTTGCCTGGTCTGATGAGTCTCGATTTCTGCTGCGACATTCGGATGGTAGGGTCCGAATTTGGCGTCAACAACATGAAAGCATGGATCCATCCTGCCTTATATCAACGGTTCAGGCTGGTGGTGGTGGTGTAATGGTGTGGGGGATATTTTCTTGGCACACTTTGGGCCCCTTAGTACCAATTGAGCATCGTGTCAACGCCACAGCCTACCTGAGTATTGTTGCTGACCATGTCCATCCCTTTATGACCACAGTGTTCCCATCTTCTGATGGCTACTTCCAGCAGGATAACGCGCCATGTCATAAAGCTCGAATCATCTCAGACTGGTTTCTTGAACATGACAATGAGTTCACTGTACTCAGATGGCCTCCACAGTCACCAGATCTCAATCCAATAGAGCACCTTTGGGATGTGGTGGACCGGGAGATTCGCATCATGGATGTGCAGCCGACAA